>NW_027254382.1:0-300000 GCF_044704955.1 Pristiophorus japonicus | reverse complement strand
CCTCCAGCTCCTGACGGTCCGCGTTACGGAATTGGAGCTGAGGGTGGATTTACTCTGGAGCATCCACGATGCTGAGAATGACGTGAGTATCACGTGTAGTGAGTTGGTCTTACCGCAGGGAAAGGGTCCACAGCCAGATAGGGAATGGAAGACCAGCAGGAAGAGTAGAGCAAGGAAGGTAGTGCAGGGGTCCCCTGCGGTCATCCCCCTGCAAAACAGATACACCGCTTTGGGTACTGTTGAGGGGAATGACTCATCAGGGGAGGGCAGCAGCAGCCAAGTTCATGGCACCGTGGCTGGCTCTGCTGCACAGGAGGGCAAGAAAAAGAGTGGGAGAGCGATAGTGATAGGGGATTCAATTGTGAGGGGAATAGATAGGCGTTTCTGCGGCCGCAACCGAGACTCCAGGATGGTATGTTGCCTCCCTGGTGCAAGGGTCAAGGATGTCTCGGAGCGGGTGCAGGACATTCTGAAATGGGAGGGAGAACAGCCAGTTGTCGTGGTGCACATTGGTACCAACGACATAGGCAAAAAAAGGGATGAGGTCCTACGAAACGAATTTAAGGAGCTAGGAGCTAAATTAAAAAGTAGGACCTCAAAAGTAGTAATCTCGGGATTGCTACCAGTGCCACGTGATAGTCAGAGTAGGAATCGCAGAATAGCGCAGATGAATACGTGGCTTGAGCAGTGGTGCAGCAGGGAGGGATTCAAATTCCTGGGGCATTGGGACCGGTTCTGGGGGAGGTGGGACCAGTACAAACCGGACGGTCTGCACCTGGGCAGGACTGGAACCAATGTCCTCGGGGGAGTGTTTGCTAGTGCTGTTGGGGAGGATTTAAACTAATATGGCAGGGGGATGGGAACCAATGCAGGGAGACAGAGGGAAACAAAAAGGAGCCAAAAGCAAAAGACAGAAAGGAGATGAGGAAAAGTGTAGGGCAGAGAAACCCAAGGCAAAGAACAAAAAGGGCCACTGTACAGCAAAATTCTAAAAGGACAAAGGGTGTTAATAAAACAAGCCTGAAGGCTTTGTGTCTTAATGCAAGGAGTATCCGCAATAAGGTGGATGAATTAATTGTGCAAATAGATGTTAACAAATATGATTTAATTGGGATTACGGAGACGTGGCTCCAGGATGATCAGGGCTGGGAACTCAACATTCAGGGGTATTCAACATTCAGGAAGGATAGAATAAAAGGAAAAGGAGGTGGGGTAGCATTGCTGGTTAAAGAGGAGATTAATGCAATAGTTAGGAAAGACATTAGCTTGGATGATGTGGAATCTATATGGGTAGAGCTGCAGAACACCAAAGGGCAAAAAACGTTAGTAGGAGTTGTGTACAGACCTCCAAACAGTAATAGGGATGTTGGGGAGGGCATCAAACAGGAAATTAGGGGTGCATGCAATAAAGGTGTAGCAGTTATAATGGGTGACTTTAATATGCACATAGATTGGGCTAGCCAAACTGGAAGCAATACGGTGGAGGAGGATTTCCTGGAGTGCATAAGGGATGGTTTTCTAGACCAATATGTTGAGGAACCAACTAGGGGGGAGGCCATCTTAGACTGGGTGTTGTGTAATGAGAGAGGATTAATTAGCAATCTCATTGTGCGAGGCCCCTTGGGGAAGAGTGACCATAATATGGTGGAATTCTGCATTAGGATGGAGAATGAAACAGTAAATTCAGAGACCATGGTCCAAAACTTAAAGAAGGGTAACTTTGAAGGTATGAGGCGAGAATTGGCTAGGATAGATTGGCGAATGATACTTAGGGGGTTGACTGTGGATGGGCAATGGCAGACATTTAGAGACCGCATGGATGAAGTACAACAATTGTACATTCCTGTCTGGCGTAAAAATAAAAAGGGGAAGGTGGCTCAACCGTGGCTATCTAGGGAAATCAGGGATAGTATTAAAGCCAAGGAAGTGGCATACAAATTGGCCAGAAATAGCAGCGAACCTGGGGACTGGGAGAAATTTAGAACTCAGCAGAGGAGGACAAAGGGTTTGATTAGGACAGGGAAAATGGAGTACGAGAAGAAGCTTGCAGGGAACATTAAGGCGGATTGCAAAAGTTTCTATAGGTATGTAAAGAGAAAAAGGTTGGTGAAGACAAACGTAGGTCCCCTGCAGTCAGAATCAGGGGAAGTCATAACGGGGAACAAAGAAATGGCGGATCAATTGAACAAGTACTTTGGTTCGGTATTCACTAAGGAGGATACAAACAACCTTCCGGATATAAAAGGGGTCAGAGGGTCTAGTAAGGAAGAGGAACTGAGGGAAATCTTTATTAGTCGGGAAATTGTGTTGGGGAAATTGATGGGATTGAAGGCAGATAAATCCCCAGGGCCTGATGGCCTGCATCCTAGAGTACTTAAGGAGGTGGCCTTGGAAATAGCGGATGCATTGACAGTCATTTTCCAACATTCCATTGACTCTGGATCAGTTCCTATGGAGTGGAGGGTAGCCAATGTAACCCCACTTTTTAAAAAAGGAGGGAGAGAGAAAACAGGGAATTATAGACCGGTCAGCCTGACCTCAGTAGTGGGTAAAATGATGGAATCAATTATTAAGGATGTCATAGCAGTGCATCTGGAAAATGGTGACATGATAGGTCCAAGTCAGCATGGATTTGTGAAAGGGAAATCATGCTTGACAAATCTTCTGGAATTTTTTGAGGATGTTTCCAGTAAAGTGGACAAAGGAGAACCAGTTGATGTGGTATATTTGGACTTTCAGAAGGCTTTCGACAAGGTCCCACACAAGAGATTAATGTGCAAAGTTAAAGCACATGGGATTGGGGGTAGTGTGCTGACGTGGATTGAGAACTGGTTGTCAGACAGGAAGCAAAGAGTAGGAGTAAACGGGTACTTTTCAGAATGGCAGGCAGTGACTAGTGGAGTGCCGCAAGGTTCTGTGCTGGGGCCCCAGCTGTTTACATTGTACATTAATGATTTAGACGAGGGAATTAAATGCAGTATCTCCAAATTTGCGGATGATACTAAGTTGGGTGGCAGTGTGAGCTGCGAGGAGGATGCTATTAGGCTGCAGAGTGACTTGGATAGGTTAGGTGAGTGGGCAAATGCATGGCAGATGAAGTATAATGTGGATAAATGTGAGGTTATCCACTTTGGTGGTAAAAACAGAGAGACAGACTATTATCTGAATGGTGACAGATTAGGAAAAGGGAAGGTGCAACGAGACCTGGGTGTCATGGTACATCAGTCATTGAAGGTTGGCATGCAGGTACAGCAGGCGGTTAAGAAAGCAAATGGCATGTTGGCCTTCATAGCGAGGGGATTTGAATACAGGGGCAGGGAGGTGTTGCTACAGTTGTACAGGGCCTTGGTGAGGCCACACCTGGAGTATTGTGTACAGTTTTGGTCTCCTAACTTGAGGAAGGACATTCTTGCTATTGAGGGAGTGCAGCGAAGGTTCACCAGACTGATTCCCGGGATGGTGGGACTGACCTATCAAGAAAGATTGGATCAATTGGGCTTGTATTCACTGGAGTTCAGAAGAATGAGAGGGGACCTCATAGAAACGTTTAAAATTCTGACGGGTTTAGACAGGTTAGATGCAGAAAGAATGTTCCCAATGTTGGGGAAGTCCAGAACCAGGGGTCACAGTCTGAGGATAAGGGGTAAGCCATTTAGGACCGAGATGAGGAGAAACTTCTTCACCCAGAGAGTGGTGAACCTGTGGAATTCTCTACCACAGAAAGTAGTTGAGGCCAATTCACTAAATATATTCAAAAGGGAGTTAGATGAAGTCCTTACTACTCGGGGGATCAAGGGTTATGGCGAGAAAGCAGGAAGGGGGTACTGAAGTTTCATGTTCAGCCATGAACTCATTGAATGGCGGTGCAGGCTAGAAGGGCTGAATGGCCTGCTCCTGCACCTATTTTCTATGTTTCTATGTTTCTAAAGCGATCAAGGGGTATGGAGAGAAAGCAGGAAAGGGGTACTGAGGTTGAATGATCAGCCATGATCGAAGGGCCGAATGGCATATTCCTGCACCTAATTGCTCTGTCACTATCTTTCTATGTTGATACGTGTAAAGTTTTGGTTATTGTGTGTGCGTGTGTCTGTGTATGTCTATCTGTATGTATGTCTCTGTGTATGTGCAACTGTCTGTTGAAATCATCACCATGAATTTGGTATGTTTTGGAACTTTTTAAAAATCTTGGGGAAAATAATACGGTTGTGAACATTGGTATCGGTTTTGGTACAGTGGCTCCATTCTCGACTGAATCAGGAGGTTGTGTGTATAAGTCCCACTCCTGAGACTTGAACACATCATCTTGGATGACACTCAAATGCAGTATTTGGGGAATGTTGCATTGTTGAAGCTGTTGACCATCGGCTGAAATTTTAAATTGAAGCTCCATCTGCACCCTCGGGTGGATGTGAAAGTTCCCAGAGCCTTAGTCGAAAAAGCATCGGAGAGCTGCGCCCGTGTCAATATTACGAAAAATGTTCGTAAATGCTCCCTGAAATCCAATGTCTCTGTGTGTCGCTGTGGGGGTGGAGCTAAAGCCCAGATTCTCACGGAAGCAGAGTCCAACCACTGACAGGATCAAGACCAGGATGGCCGAATGGTAAAGGTGTTGGACTTGAGATGTAATGGGTTTATTGCCCCGTGGGTTCAAACCCAACTCCTGGTAATTCTTCAATTAAACAGAGTTTTTTCCCATCCTGCTCAGTGATACCCGATTTTCATCTGCTGAATCTCCAATTTTCTGTAACTCTGTGACACTCTGAGCCGATAATGAAATGAAATTGTCAAATGTATCAGTGTCGCTCTCTCTCTTTAGAGAGCTGTGTTTGTGTTTGTGTGTTTGAGTCTTTGTCTCTCTCAGTCTCC
This sequence comes from Pristiophorus japonicus, assembly GCF_044704955.1. Lineage (NCBI taxonomy): Eukaryota > Metazoa > Chordata > Chondrichthyes > Pristiophoridae > Pristiophorus > Pristiophorus japonicus. Next base: position 295,134 of record NW_027254382.1, on the reverse strand, counting down.
CTCTCTGACCCACTCTGTCTGTCCCTGTTTATCTGTTTGTCTATGTCTCTCAATCTGTCTCTTTCTCACGATGTCTAGTTCTGTTGCAATGGGATTCTCTCAGACTCTCTGTCTGACTGTCTCTCTCTGTGTCATTATCTCTGTCTGTCCATGTCTTTGCCTGTCTCTGTTCGTCCCTGTCTCTAACCTGATAAGTATTTCCATTATTTTCTGTTTTTGTCTCTATGTCTCTCTCTCTATCTGTCTTTCTCTCTATCTGTCGCCCTCTTTGTCTCTCTCTTTGTCCCTGTCCTTTTCTCTGTTTCTCAATGTGTCTGTCACTTTCTCACGGTGTCCAGTTCTGTTCGAATAGGATTCTCTCAGTCTCTCTGTCTGACTGTCTCTCTCTTTCCCATCATCTCTGTCTGTCTATGTTTCTGCCTATCTGTCTCTCTTTGCCTGTCGCTGGTAATTCCTGTCTCTAACCTGCTGAGTATTTCCATCATTTTCTGTTTATATATTTGCCTCTCTCTCGATCTGTCGCTCTCTCTCCATCTGTCTCTCTCCTTGTCACTGTCTTTATCACTGTCTTTCTTTCACTCTTTCCCTCTCTCTCTTTATTGATCACACACACACATCTCTGTAAATGGAGGTGTTTGAGTCTTTTTCTCAGAGTCTGCCTGACTTTTCAGTCTCACCCTTTCTGTCTCTCGTTGTCTCTCTCTCTCGCTATCTGTCTCTCCCTGTTTGTCTCTGTCTCTCAATGTGTCTGCAGACTTCTGTTCACAGCTCGATAACTGCTCTGACACAACCTGTACCCTCGTCCGTATAGTGGTGAGTATCGCCGCCTGTTACGTGGGAGAACTGGATTTAATTCCCCAACAGAAAAGCAGCTTTTTCAAAATGTCGAATTTTACTTCTGTTTCTTGGTATAGATTCATGTTAAAAAGTTTCAGAGCAATATAGAACAGTAAAGATACAGCAAGAGGAGATTGCCTCTGCCAGATTTTTTGCAAACGGAGACTTTTTCAGGATTCTGTGGCCGTCTGCTGCACAGAGATGGATGACTGAGTTTTATCTGAGTAACATTTAAAGTGCCAGAGACGCAGTAGTTGTGGCCGAGTGGTTAACGCGACGGTCGAGAAATCCTTTTGGTTTTCCCCGCGCTGGAACGAAACCTGCCGGCTCCGATTCTCAGCATTTTTCATTCCATTTTACAATTTAACCAGGTTTTTGCAAAACTGATCCTGAGAAAGGCAGAAGAACGTTCCACCCCTTTCAACACTGACCATCTATTTCACATTTTTATGCAATATCTCAATATCTGCAATATTCAAGATACATACGGATAGAAAAACGCAATAATCAGCCAAAGTAGCGACAGTGACCCTGCCTGTCTATCCATCTATTTGTCTAAGGCAACCTGTGTATATCTTCATCTGGGTGTCATGGTACATCAGTCATTGAAAGTTGGTGTGCTGGTGCAGAAGGCGATAAAGAAGGAAAATGGCATGTTCGCCTTCATAGCTAGGGGATTTGAGTATAGGAGCAGGGAGGTCTTACTGCAGTTGTACAGGGCCTTGGTGAGGCCACACCTGGAATATTGTGTTCAGTTTTGGTCTCCAAATCTGAGGAAGGACGTCCTTGCTATTGAGGGAGCACAGCGAAGGTTCACCAGCATGATTCCCGGAATGGCAGGACTGACATATGAGGAGAGACTGGATCAACTGTACTGGTATCCACTGGAGATAAGAAGAATGAGAGGGGATCTTATAGAAACATATAAAATTCTGACAAGATTGGACAGCTTAGAGGCTGGAAGAATGTTTCCGTTGCTCTGGTGTTCGAGACCAAGGATCATAGTGTAAGAATAAGGTGTAAGCGATTTAGGACCGAGATGAGGAGAAACTTCTTCACTCAGAGAGTGGATAACCTGTGAAATTTTCTACCGCAGAATGTCGTTGAGGCCAGTTCGTTAGATATATTCAAAGGGGCCCTTACGGCTAAAGGGATCAAGGGGTATGGAGAGAAAGCAGGAAAGCGGTACTTAGGTTGAATGATGAGCCATGATCTTATTGAATGGTGGTGCAGGCTCGAAGGGCCGAATGGCATATTCCTGCACAAAATGTCTATTTTTCTATGTGTCTATGTTGATATGTGTATATCTTTGGTTATTCTGCGTACGTGTGTCTGTGTTGTCTATATGTATGTATGTCTCTGTATGTGCAACTCTCTATGGAAATCATCACCATGAATTTGGTACGTCCTGGTACTTTTTAAAAAACTTGAGGAAAATAATACGGTTGTGATCTTTGATATCGGTTTTGGTTCAGTGGCTCCATTCTCGACTGAATCAGGAGGTTGTGTGTGTAAGTCCCATTCCTGAGACTTGAACACATCATCTTGCCTGACACTCAAATGCAGTACTTGGGGAATGTTGCATTGTTGACGCCAATGACCATCGGCTGAAATTTTAAATTGAAGCTCCATCTGCACCCTAGGGTGGATGTGAAAGTTCCCAGAGCCTTTGTCGAAAAAGAATAGGAGAGTTGCGCCCGTGTCAATATTAAAAAATATGTTCGTAAATGCTCCCTGAATTCCGATGTGTCTGTGTGTCGCTGTGGGGATGGAGCTGATGCCCAGATTCTCACAGGCAGAGTCCAACCTCTGACAGGATCAGGATCAGGAAGGCCGAGTGGTAAAGGCGTTGGATTTAAGATTTAATGGGTTTATACCCGCGTGGGTTTGAACCACACTCCTGGTAATTCCTTAATTAAACGTAGATTTTTGCCATCCTGCTCAGTGATACCCGATTCTCATCTGCTGAATCTGCAATTTTCTGTAACGATATGACACCCTGAGCCGATAATGAAATGAAATTGTGAAATGTATCTGTGTCGCTCGGTCTCTGCCGCTCTCTCTCTTCAGAGAGCTGTGTTTGTATTTGTGTGTTTGAGTCTTTGTCTCCCTCAGTCTGCCTCTCTCTGACACTCTCTGTCTGACTGTCTCTCTCTGTCACATTATCTCTGTCTGTCCATGATTTTGCCTGTCTCTGTTAGTCCCTGACTCTAATCTAATAAGTATTTCCATTATTTTCTGTTTTTGTCTCTATGTCACGCTCTATCTATCTGTCTTTCTCTCTATCTGTCTCCCTCTTTGTCCCTCTCTTTGTCCCTGTCCTTTTCTCTGTCATTCCATCGCTAATTGCCTCCCTCTCTTTATGGAGCACGCAAATACATCTCTGTGTATGTCTGTGTTAGAGTCTTTTTCTCATTCAGTCTGATCCTCCCTTTCAGACTCAAACTTTATGTTTCCCTTTGTCTCTATCTCACTGTCTGTCTCTCCCTGTTTCCCTGTTTGTCTCAGGTTCTCAATGTGTCTGTCTGTTTCTCACCGTGTCCAGTTCTGTTCGAATGAGATTCTCTCAGTCTCTTTGTCTGACTGTCTCACTCGTTCCCATCATCTCTGTCTCTCTATGTTTCTGCCTGTCTGTCTCTCTTTGCCTGTCGCTGGTAGTTCCTGTCTCTAACTTGCTGAGTATTTCCATCATTTTCTGTTTATATCTTTGTCTCTCTCTCTATCTGTCGCTCTCTCTCTATCTGTCTCTCAAATTGTCACTGTCTTTATCACTGTCTTTCTCTCACTCTTTCCCTCTGTTTTTATAGATCACACACACACATCTCTGTATATGTAGGTGTTTGAGTCTTTTTCTCGCTGTCTCTGACTGACTTTTCAGTCTCACCCTTTCTGTCTCTCGTTGTCTCTCTCTCACTGTCTGTCTATCCCTCTTTGTTGGTTTGTGTCTGTCGATCAATGTGTCTGTCGACTTCTGTTCACAGCTTGATTACTGCTCTGACGCAATCCGTTCCCTCGTCCGTATAATGGTGATTATGCCCTCCCTGGTACGCGGGAGAACCGGGTTCAATTTCCTGATGGAAAAGCAGCTTTATGAAATAATCGAATTGTTCTTCTGTTTCTTGGAAAAGATTAATATTAAAAAGTTCCAGAGCAATATAGAACAATAAAAATACGGCAAGAGGAGATTGCCTCTTCCAGATTTTTTGCAACGGAGACTTTTTCAGGATTTTGTGGCCGTCTGCTGCACAGAGATGGATGACTGAGTTTTTTCTGAGGAACACTTAAAGTGCCAGAGACGCAGTAGTTTTGCCGAGTGGTTAAAGAGATGGTCTGGAAATCCTTTCGGTTTTCTGCGCATTGGTTCGAAAACTGCCGACTACAATTCACAGCATTTTTCATTCCATTTTACAATTTAACCAGGTTTTTGCAAAATGGATCCTGAGATAGGCGGAATAATGTCCCACACATTTCAACACTGACACCTATTTCTCATTTTTATTAATCTGCAATATTCATGATGCATACGGATAGAAAAACGCAAAAATCAGCCAAAGTAGCGAAAGTGATTCAGCCTGTCTATCCCTCTGTATGTCTAAGGCATGTCTGTTGGTGCATGTATATTTTTGTTATGTGTGTGGGTGTTTTTGTCTCTGCGTCTGTCGTTCTGTATATATGTCTCTGTGTATGTGCAACTGTCTGTGCAAATCATCAGCATGAATTTGGTATGTGCTGAAACCTTTTAAAAAGACTTGGGGAAAATAATACGGTTGTGAACTTTGGTATCGGTTTTGGTTCAGTGGCAGTATCCTCGACTGAAAAACGCAAAAGACAGCCAAAGTTGCAACAGTGACCCTGCCTGTCTATCCATCTATTTGTCTCAGGCAATCTTTGTATTTCTTGATCTGGGTGTCATGATACATCAGTCATTGATTGTTGGTCTGCAGGTGCAACAAGCGGTGAAGAAGGCAAATGGCATGTTCCCCTTCATAGCTAGGGGATATGAGTACAGGAGCACGGAGGTCTTACTGCAGTTGTACAGGGCCTCCGTGAGGCCACAGCTGGAATATTGTGTTCAGTTTTGGTCTCCGAATCTGAGGAAGGATGTCCTTGCTATTGAGGGAGTACAGCGAAAGTTCACCAGCTTGAATCCCGGGATGGCAGGACTGACATATGAGGAGAGACTCGATGATTTGGGCTGGTATCCACTGGAGTTTCGAAGAATGAGAGGAGATTTCAAAGAAACATGTAAAATTCTGACGAGATTGGACAGCATAGAGGCTGGAAAAATGTTCTCGCTGCTGGGGAGTTCGAGTCCAAGGATCACAGTCTTTGAGTAAGGGGTAAACCATTTAGAAACGAGATGAGGAGAAACGTTTTCACTCAGAGAGTGGTTAACCTGTGAAATGTTCTACTGCAGAAAGTCGTTGTGGCCAGTTCGTTAGATATTTTCAAAAGGGAGTTAGATATTGCCCTTACGGCTAAAGGGATGAAGGGGTATGGATAGAAAGCAGGAAAGGGGTACTGAGGTTGAATGATCAGCCATGATGTTATTGAATGGTGGTGCAAGCTCGAAGGGCCGAATGGCATAATCCTGCACCTAATTTCTATGTTTCTATATTTCTATGTTGATGCGTGTATACTTTTGGTTATTTTATGTTTGTGTGTCTCTGTGTATGTCTATCTGTATGTTTATCTCTGTGTATGTGCAACTGTCTGTGGAAATCATCACCATGAATTTGGTGCGTCCTGGAACTTTTAAAACAACTTGGGGAAAATAATGCGGTTGTGAAATTGAAGCTCCGGATGTACACTCGGATGGATGTGAAAGGTCACAGAGCATGACTCGAAAAAGAATAGGAGAGTTGCCCCCGTGTCAATATCACTAAAAATGTTCGAAAATGCTCCCTGAAACCCTCTGTGTCTGTGTGTGTCTGTGGGGGTGGAGTTGAAGCCCAAATTCTGACAGAGACAATGCCCGTTTCTGCCAGGACCAGGATGACCGAGTGGTTAAGGTGTTGGACTTAAGATCCAATGGAATTATAACTGCGAGGGTTCGAACCCCACAACTGGTAATTGCTTAATTAAACAGAGATTACTTCCCATGCTGCTCAGTGATACCCGATTTTCATCTGTTGCATTTGCATGTTTCGGTGACACTCTGAGCAGATAATGAAATGTATCTGTGTCGCTCAGTCTCTGCCTCTCTCTCTCTATCTATCGAGAGCTGTGCATGTGTTTGAGTCTTTGTCTCTCTTGGTCTGCCACTTGTCCAGTTCTGTTCCAAAGGGATTCTCTCAGACTCTCTCTCTTTCCCATCATCTCTGTCTGTGTTGGTCCCTGTCTCTAACCTGATGAGTCATTCCATCATTTTCTGTTTTTGTTTCTATATCTCTCTCTCTATCTGTCTTTCTCTCTATCTGTCTCCCTTTTTGTTCTGTCTTTTTCTTGTCATTCCATCACTATTTGCCTCCCTCCCTTTATGGAGCACGCAAACACATCTCTGTGCATGTAAGTATTTGAGTGTGTGTCTCATTCAGTCTGACCCTCCCTCTGAGTCTAAAACTTTCTGTCTCTATCTCGCTGTCTCTCTCTCTCCCTGTTTCCCTGTTTGTCTCTGGTTCTCAACGTGTCTGTCTCTTTCTCACGGTGTCCAGTTCTGTTCGAATGGGATTCTCTCAATCTCATTTTCTGACTGTCTCTCTCTTTCTCATCATCTCTGTCTGTCTATGCCTCTGCCTATCTGTATCTCTTTGCCTATCGCGGTTAGTTCCTGTCTCTAACCTGCTGAGTATTTCCATCATTGTCTGTTTATATCTTTGTCTCTCTCTCTATCTGTCTCTCTCCTTGTCACTGTCATTAACACTGTCTTTGTCTCACTATGTCCCTCTCTCTCTTTATAGAGCACACACACATAACCCTGTATATGTATGTGTTTGAGTCTTTTTCTCACTGCATCTGCCTCTCCTTCTGAGTCTCACACTTTCTGTCTCTCGTTGTCTCTATCACGTTGTCTGTCTCTCCCTGTTTGTCGGTTTGCCTCTGTCTCTCAATGTGTCTCTCTACTTCTCATGGAGTCCAGTTCTCTTCACAGCTCGATTCCTCCTCTAACCAAACCCAAATTCGTTGGTTTAGTGCTCAGTATCCCGGCCTGTTATGCAGATGACAGGGTTTCAATTCCCCAACGGGCCGGAAGCTTTTTCAAAATGCAGGATTTTACTTCTGTTTCTTGGGAAAGATTCATCTTAAAAAGTTCCAGTGCAATACAGAACAGTAAAAATACAGGAAGAGGAGATTTTTTCAGAATTCTGTGTCATCTGCTGCAGATGGTGGATGACTGAGTTTTATCTGAGTAACATTTGAAAATATGACGAGTAGTCGTGGCCGAGAGGTTACAGCGATGGGCGAGAAAATCCATCGTATTTTCCCCCTGCAGGTCGAATCCTGCCGACAACGATTCTCAGCATTTTTCGTTCCATTTCACAATTTAACCAGGTCTCTGCAAAACTCATCCTGAGATAGATGGAATAAAGTCCCACACCTTTCAAAACTGTCATTTTTTAAATAATTTTTATTAAACTGCAATATTCACAATATTTACGAATAGAAAAACGCAAAAATAAGCCAAAGTTGCGACAGTGATTCAGCCTGTCTATCCCTCTATATGTCTAAGACATCTGTGCATGACCGTTGCTGCGAGTATATTTTTGCTTATGTGTGTGTGTGTCTGTGTCTGTCTATCTGTATATATATATATATATATATCTGTGTATGTGCAACTGTCTGTATAAATCATCACCATGAATTTGGTATGTCATGGAACTTTTTAAAAAACTTGAGGAAAATAATACGGTTGTGAATTTTGGTATCGGCTTTGGTTCAGTGGGGGTAATCTCGACTGAATCAAGAGTTTGTGTGTTTAAGTCGCACTCCTGAGACTTGAGCAGATAATCTTGGCAGACACTCAAGTGCAGTACTTGGGGAATTTTGCATTGTTGAAGCTGTTGACTTTCGGAAGAAATGTGAAATTAAAGCTCCATCTGCACCCTCGGGTGGATCACAGCATTACTCGAAAAAGAATAGGAGAGTTGCCACCTTGTCAATATTACTAAAAATGTTCATAAATGCTCACTGAAACCCGATGTGTATGTGTGTGTCTGTGAGGTGGAGTTGAAGCCCAGATTCTCACAGAGACAGAATCGAAACACTGGAAGGACCAGGATGGCCAAGTGGTTAAGGCGTTGGCCTTAAAATTCAATGGGATTTTCCCACGAGGGTTCGTACTCAAATCTCTTTAATTTATCACTGATTTCCTCCCATGCTGATCAGTGATACCCGATTTTTATCTGTTGAATCAACAATTTTCTGCAACTCTGTGACACTCTGAGCCAATCAGGAAATGAAATTGTGAAATGTATCTGTGTATCTCAGTCTCTGCCTTTCTGTCTTTAGAGAGCTGTGCATGTGTTTGTGTGCTTGAGTCCGAGTCTGACTCACTCTGTTTGTGCCTGTTTCTCTGTTTGTCTCTGTCTCTCAATCTGTCTCTGTCTCACGGTGCCCACGTCTGTTCCAATGGGATTCTCTCAGACGCTCTGTCTGACTGTCACTCTCTTTCCCATCATCTCTGCCCATGTCCTTGCCTGTCTCACTTTGTCCCTGTCTCTAACCTGATGAGTTTTTTCATCATTTTCTGTTTTAGCAACATTGAAACATGGAAAATATCTGCAGGAGTAGGCCATTAGGCCCTTCGAGCCTGCGCCGCCATTCAATATGTTCATGGCTGATCATTCCTTCAGTTCCCCTTTCATGCTTTCTCTCCATACCCCTTCACCCCCTTATTCGTAAGGGCCATATCTAACTCCCTCTTGAATATATCCAATGAACTGGCATCCACAACTCTCTGCGCAGGGAATTCCGCAGGTCAACAACTCTGTGAGTGAAGAAGTTTCTCCTCATCTCAGTGCTAAATGGCCTAACCCTTATCCTAAGACTATGTCCCGTGGTTCTGGACCTCCCCAATATCGAGAACATCCTTCCCGCATTTAACCTGTACAGTCCCGTCAGAATCTTATATATTTCTATGAGATCCCCTCTCATCATTCTAACCGCCAGTGAATAAAGGCCCAGTTGATCCAATCTCTCCTCATATGACAGTCCTGCCATCCCTGGAATCAGTCTGTTGACAATATCGGACCGAGTCAGCATGGATTTATGAAAGGGAAATCATGCTTGATGAATTTTCTGGAATTTTTTGAGGATGTAACGAGTAGAGTGGACAAGGGAGAAACAGTGGATGTCGTGTATTTGGACTTTCAATAGGCTTTTGAAAGGTCCCGCACAAGAGATTGGTGCACAAAGTCCAAGCGCATGGCATTGGGATTAATGTACTGACGTGAATAGAGAACTGTTTGGCAACTGGTTTGCTGCACTCCCTAAATAGCAAGAAGGTCCTTCCTCAAACTAAGAGACCAAAACTGAACACAATATACCAGTTCTGGCCTCACTAAGGCCTTGTACAACTGCAGTAAGGTCTCCCTGCTCCTATATTCAAATCCCCTAGCTATGAGGGCCAGCATACCATTTGCCTTCTTTACCGCCTGCTGTGCCTGCGTGCCCGCTTTCAGTGACTGATGTACCATGACACCCAGGTCTCGTTGCACCTCCCCTTTTTCTAGTCTGCCGCCATTCAGATAATATTCTGCCTTCGTGTTTTTGCCCCCAAAATGGATAACCTCACATTTATCCACATTATACTGCATCTACCATATATTTGCCCACTCACCTAATCTGTCCAAGTCACCCTGCAGCCTCTTAGCATCCTCCTCACAGCTCGCACCGCCACCCAGTTTAGTGTCATCCGCAAACTTGGAGATATTACACTCTATTCCTTCAACCAAATCGTTAATGTATATTTTAAAGAGCTGGGGTCCCAGCACTGAGCCGTGCGGCAACCCACTAGGAACTGCCTGCCATTCTGAAAAGGACCTGTTTATCCCGAGTCTCTGCTTCCTGTCTGCCAACCAGTTCTCTACCACGTCAGTACATTAATCCCAATACCATGCGCTTGGATTTTGTGCACCAATCTCTTGTGCGGGACCTTGTCAAAAGCCTACTGAAAGTCCAAATACACCACATCCGCTGGTTCTCCCTTGTCCACTCTACTCGTTACATCCTCAAGATTCGTCAAGCATGATTTCCCTTTCATAAATCTATGCTGAATCGGTCCGATCCTGTCACTGCTTTCCAAATGGGCTGCTATTTCATCCTTAATGATTGATTCCAACATTTTCCCCACTACTGATGTCAGGCTAACCGGTCTAGAATTACCCGCTTTCTCTCTCCCTCATTTTTTAAAAAGTGCCATCACATTAGCTACCCTCCAGTCCATAGGAACTGATCCAGAGTTGATAGATTGTTGGAAAATGATCACCAATGCATCCACTATTTCTAGGGCCACTTCCTTAAGTACTCTGGGATGCAGACTATCAGGACCCATGGATTTATCAGGCTTTAATTCCATCAATTTCCCGAACACAATTTCCCGCCAATAAGGATATATGTCAGTTCCTCATTCTCACTAGACTCACAGTCCTCTAGTACATTTGGAAGGTTTTTTGTATCTTCCTTTGTAAAGACAGAACCGAATTATTGTCTCTATCTCTCTCTATATCTGTCTTTCTCTCTATCTGTCTCCCTCTTTGTCTCTCTCTTTGTCCCTGTCTTTGTCTCTGTCATTCCATTAATATTTGCCTCCCTCTCTTTATGGAGCACACAAACACATCTCTGTGTATGTATGTGTTTGAGTCTTTCTGTCATTCAGTCTGACCCTCCCTCTCAGTCTCAAAGTTTCTGTCTCTCTTTGTCTCTATCTCGCTGTCTGTCTCTCCATGTTTCCTTGTCTCTCAACTTATCTGCCTCTTTCTCACGATGTCCAGTTCTGTTCCAATGGGATTCTCTCAGTCTCTCTGTCTGACAGTCTTTCTCATTCCCATCATCTCTGTATGTCCATGTCTCTACCTGTCTCTCTCTTTGCCTGTCTCTGTTAGTTCTTTCTCTAACCTGCTCAGTATTTCCATCATTTTCTGTTTATATCTCTGTCTATCTCTCTATCTGCCGCTCACTCTTTCTCTGTCTCTCTCTTTGTCACTGTCTTTGTCACTGTCTTTCTCTCACTCTTTCCCTCGCTCTCTTTATAGAGCACACACACACACATCTCTGTCTATCTCTCTATCTGCCGCTCACTCTTTCTCTGTCTCTCTCTTTGTCACTGTGTGTGTGTTTGAGTCTTTTTCTCACTCAGTCTGCCTCTCCTTCTCAGTCTCATACTTTCTGTCTCACGTTGTCTCTATTTCGCTGTCTCTCTCTCCCTGTTTGTCGGTTTGCCTCTGTCTCTCAATGTGCCTGTCGACTTCTCATGGTGTCTAGTTCTGTTCACAGCTCGATTCCTGCTCTGACAAAGCAAAAACCCGTCAGTTCCTCGTTAGTGTATTAGTTAGTATCCCTCCCTGTCATGTGCGAGGTCGGGCTTCAATTCCCCGACGAGGATGGAGCTTTTTTAAAATGTTGAATATTACTTCGATATGTCCTGGAACGTTGTAAAAAGACTTGGGGAAAGTAATACGGATGTGAGCTTTGGTATCGGCTTTGGTTCAGTGGCAGCATTCTCGATTGAATCAGGAGGTTGTGTGTGTAAGTCCCACTCCTGAGACTTGAGCATATCATCTTGGCTGACACTCAAATGCAGTACTTGGGAAATTTTGCATTGTTGAAGCTGTTGACTTTCGGATGAAATGTTAAATTGAAGCTCCGTCTGCACCCTCGGGTGGATGTGAAAGTTCCCAGAGCATTACTCGAAAAAGAATAGGAGAGTTGCCCCTGTGTCAATATTACTATAAATATTTGAAAATGCTCATTGAAAACCTGTGTCTGTGAGAGTGGAGCTGCAGCCCAGATTCTCACAGAGAAAAAATCCGAATACTGACAAAACCAGGATGGCCGAGTGGTTGAGGCGTTGGACGTAAAATCCAATGGGTGTATAGCTGCGTGGGTTCGAACCCCACTCCTGGTAAATCTTCAAATTCAAACCGATTTCTTCCCATCCTGTTCAGTTATACCTCAATATATTCTGTTGAATCTGCACATGTCGATAACTTTATAACGTTCTCAACTGACAAAGAAATGGGATTATGCAATGTTTCTGTGCCTCTCACTCTCTGTCTTAAGAGTGCTCTTTATGTGTTTGTGTTTGAGTCTGACTCACTCTGTCTGAGGAGTCACAAGCTGAATTTAGGGAGGTAAATTAACAAATTGGATCCCAAAGGTAGCAATTTCAGGATAGCTACCACTACCACCTGCTAGTCAGAGTAGGAATCGCAGGGTAGCTCAGATGAATGTGTGGTGCAGAAGGGAGGGATTAAATTTCCTGGGGGAGCTGGGACCAGTGCAAACCGGACGCTTTGCACCTGGGCAGAACCAATGTCCACAGGGGAGAGTTTTCTCGTGTTGTTGGGGAGGGGTTAAACTAATATGGCAGTGGGATGGGAAACTTTGCAGGGAGACAGAGGGAAGTAAAATGGGGGCTGAAAAGTAAAGGTGGAGGGCATAGAAACCCAAGGCAAAAACCAAAAAGGGCCACATTGCAGGCAAATTCTAAAGGGACAAGGTGTGTTAAGATAACAAGCCTGGAGGCACTGTGCCTCAATGCGAGGAGTATTCGTAATAAGGTGGACAAATTAACTGCACAGGCATCAATTAATGAATATGATGTAATTGACATCACGGAGAAATGGCTCCTGCGTGAGGAAGGCTAGGAACGCAACATCCACGGAGATTCACCATTCAGGAAGGATAGACAGAAAGGAAAAGGAGGTGGGGTGGCATTGCTGATTGAAGAGGAAATTAACGCAATAGTAAGGAAGGACATTTGCGTGGATTCTGTGTGGGTGGAGCTGCGGAATATCAAAGGGAAGAAAACGCTAGTGGGAGTTGTGTATCACCAAACAATCGTAGTGAGTTTGGGAACAGCATCAAACAAGAAAGTAGGGATGTGTGCAACATAGGTACAGAAGTTATCATGGGAGACTTTAATCTACATATAGATTGGGCTAACCAAACTGGTCGCAATACGGTGGACGAGGATTTGCTGGAGTGTATTCGGGATGGTTTACACGACCAATATGTCGAGGAGCCATCTAGAAGGCTGGCCATCCTCGACTGGTTGATGTGTAATGAGAAAAGACTAATTAGCAATCTTGTTGTGCGAGGCCCCTTGGGGAAGAGTAACCACAATAAGATAGAATTCTTTATTAAGGTGGAGAGTGAAACAATTAATTCTGAGACTGGGGTCCTGAACTTAAGGAAAGATAACTTCGATGGTATGAGACATGAATTGGCTAGAATAGACTGGGAAATGATACTTAAATTGTTGACGGCAGATAGGCAATGGAAAACATTTAAAATCACATGGATGAACTTCAACAATTGGACATCCCTGTCTGGAGTAAAAATAAAACGGGAAAGGTGGCTCAACCGTGACTAATAAGAGAAATTAAGAATAGCGTTAAATCCAAGGAAGAGGCATATAAATTGGTCAGAAAAAGTATCAACCCGAGGACGGGGAGAAATTTAGAATTCAGCAGAGGAGGATAAAGGGATTAATTCGGAGGGGGAAAATAGAGTATGAGAGGAAGCTTGCTGGGCACATAAAAGCTTCTATAGATATGTGAAGAGAAAAAGATTAGTGAAGGCAAACGTAGGTCCCTTGCAGTCAGATTCAGGTGAATTTATAATGGGGAACAAAGAAATGGTAGACCAGTTGAACAAATACTTTGGCTCTGCATTCACGAAGGGAGACACGCATAACCTTCTGGAAATAGTATGTGACCGAGGGGCTAGTGAGAAGGAGGAACTGAAGGAAATCCTTATTTGTGGGAAATTATGTTCGGAAAATTGATGGGACTAAAGGCCGATAAATCCCCGGGGCCTGATGGTCTGCATCCCAGAGTACTTAAGGAAGTGTCCAAGAAATAGTGGATGCATTGGTTATCATTTTCTAACAGTCCATCGACTCTAGATCAGTTCATATGGACTGGAGGGTAGCGAATGTAACACCACATTTTGAAAAATGAGGGAGAGAGAAAACAGGTAATTACAGACCAGTTAGCCTGACATCAGTGGTGGGGAAAATGTTGGAATGAATTATTAAAGATGACATAGCAGCACATTTGGAAAGCACAAACAGGATCGGTCCAAATCAGCATGGATTTATGAAAGGGAAATCATGCTTGACAAATCTTTGAGAATTTTGTGAGGATGTAACTAGTAGAGCGGACAAGGGAGAAGCAATGGATGTGGTCTAGTGTGACTTTCAAAAGACTTTTGACAAGGTCCCACACAAGAGGTTGGTGTGCAAAATTGAAGCACATGGCATTGGATGTAATGTATTGATGTGGATAGAGAACTGGTTGACAGAGTCGGGATAAACGGATCCTTTTCACAATGGCAGGCAGTGACTAGTTGGGTGCCGCAGGGCTCAGTGCTGGGACCCCAGCAATTTACAATATACATCAATGATTTAGATGAAGGAAGTGTGTATAATATCTCCAATTTTGAAGATGATAATATGCTGGATGGCGGTGTGACATGTGAGGAGGATGCTAAGAGGCTGCAGGGTGAATTAGACAGGTCAGGTGAGTGGACAATTGCGTGGCAGATGTCGTGTAATAACGATAAATGTGAGGTTATGCACTTTGGTGGCAAAAGCACGAAGGCAGAATATTATCTGAATCGCGGCAGATTAGGCAAAGGGGAAGTGCATCGAGATCTGGGTGTCATGCAACATCAGTCATTGAAGGTTGGCATGCAGGTGCAGCAGACAGAAAGAAGGCAAATAGCATGTTGGTCCCATATCTTGGGGATTTGAATATAGCAGCAGGGAGGTCTTGCTGCAGCTTTACAGGGCCTTGGTGAGGCCTCACCTGCAATACTGTGTTCAGTTTTGTTCTAATCTGAGGAAGGACGTTCTTGCTATTGAGGGAGTGCAGCGAAGGTTCACCAGACTGATTTCCGGGATGGCAGGACTGACATATGAGTATGATATGATCGATTGGGCCTGTATTCACTGGAGTTAAGAAGAATGAGAGGGAACCTCAGAAACACTCTGACGGGACTGGGAAAATAAGATGAAGGTAGAATGTTCCCGATATTGGGGAAGTCCAGAACCAGTGGTCACAGTCTAAGGACAAGGAATAAGCCATTTAGGACCGAGATGAGGAGAAACTTCTTCACTCAGAGAGTTGTTAACCTGTGGAATTCTATTCCGCAGAACGTTGTTGATGCCAGTTCATCAGATATATTCAAGAGGGAGTTGGATATGGCCCTTAAGGTAAAGGGATGAAAGGGTATGGAGCGAAAGCAGGAAAGGGGTACTGAGGTGAATGATCAGCCATGATCTTATTGAATGTTGGTGTAGGCTTGAAGGGGCGAATGGCCTATTACTGCAACCTTTTTCTATGTTTCTATGTTTCTATGTTTCAGGGTGAATGCATCTAATGGCCGAGTGTGCTGTGCCATTTCTTTCAATTGGGTACTATTTATTGAACCTGTAACTCGCCCGGTTTGTATCTGATCCATATTGTGACTCACCTGACCAATCATCCATCTCCCATAGGCGTGACATGTATCTATTTTCCTGTCCTCGGCATCGTCCTCTCAATTCCTGCTTATTTTGCTCGTTAATTGTTCGTGCATGGCCTTCCAATACGGATACACCCTGTAGCATTTTTTTGGATGTTTTAGATCCTAACTCTGAAGATTCTATCCCAATCCTGGCCTGTTTCCTGATTAGTACCTCCGTTGTTCCCCTCAAATTATCTACACGTGCCTGGATCGCCTGCATATATGGTGCATCTACTAGAGATGCCCCTGTAAAATTAATACGTCATTCGCTGTAAATCTCCTCTGTCTTCCTTCTTTGTGTCTCAGCTTCTTGTGTTACTCCCTTGCTCCTGATGTGTCACTAGCTATTCTCAGGATTGTGTCTAGCAATCGTATTTACAACGCTTTAGTCTTGTGGCTAATTTTTTCTGTCAGGTATAGGGCTGATTAATTTATGCTCACAGGTAACATTTCATGCTGCACATTGTCAAATAACAACATTACTTCTGTTCCAGGTTTAACTACCACGCAATTTCCCAAGGTTAATTCCCCTGGTTTACAATATTCAGGTAACATTTTTTACACACTTATCTTATGGCTTCAAGACAAACGCTTCTGACACTTAGATGCCGCCCTCTAGAGGCTGCTTTACGTAGTTGTTGTACCCTCCGCTGTGGTTAAATGCTTCTGGGCCCCCTAGGGGCGGCCTTGTAGCTTGTCCTTGTAGAATCGGAAGGACGGTGATGATCACGTTTACATTCTGTTGATAAAACACATCCTGGATATTCCAGGTTTTAATTAGAGTCCTACCATTTCCATTTCAACCGGATTTTCCTTTCACTAGCCACTGTATTGGTTCTGCAATTGCTGTGGTTAGGCACAAAATTCCGACAATAGCTAACGAACCCCAGTACCTTACAAACCCCTCAGACTGGTTTTGGTCGTGGCATAATCCTAATGTCCTCCTTCCTGTCATTGGACATGGTCCGAGTTCCTTGGGATATTTCGTGTCCCAGGTACTGTACCACAGCTTGTCCGATTTGTGCCTTTTTGGGATTTACTTTAAATCCTGCTTTCCGTTATCTCAAATGTATTTTTCATAACTAGAACAGAGTCTAGCACGGAGGCTTTGATAGCTGCTTTCCGTTATCTCAAATGTTCCAGTTTCAAAGCCTTTACGTCTCAGTTTCTATGGTTCTTCAACCACTGTATCTTAAGTCACAAGTTCAACTTATATTTTCCTTTGTTCTAAACTGTTAAGCCTGCCATTTTAACATTTAATTTTTTTCAAAATTCATTTTACACTTTCGCAGATAGCTCCCCACTTGCCCAGGAGTTTGACCTGATCCCTGAAGGTATTTCTACATTGTTTCCAAACATGATAGTTTTACTTATTTTTTTTAAGTGATCAGATTTAACTTTTTATTTTAAATGTATCTCATTTTGTTGTGTATTTTCTTAAACAGTGGTACTTGAAATCTTCACAACAAAATTAAGTCTTCACTGCTCCCATCCTAATTTCTGCTCCCCTTTTGTAGTATTTGTATTTATTGTTGGATTATGAAATGTCAAATATGGTAATACTGTTTTTTAATCAAACTTATCATTCATGCTTATAGTGATTCACAGATCACAGAATGCGAAGTACTTGTTTTATAATTATGTGCCTAACTTCTGTTTTAGAAGCTGAACGTCAAAAACTCTAATCTTTTGCGCTGTAACTTCAATTTTGTGCTACAGTATCTCATAAATTTAAACTTTTTAAGCTTCAGCTTCTGACGCAGTATGTTTACTTTTATTAAAAGTCTTTCAAACCCAAGATTTTCCAATACAACCAAAATGTTTATCAAGGAGAATCACCAGAAATATCTCAAAGTCCCAATTCAAATATGCCAATCTTTTATTTAAAAATCGTTTTACTGAGCTCGAAGCTTTTGCATCAAGATTTTACACAAATAAATATTTCCCAAGCCCGCAGCCTTGAGACACCCACGCAGGATTCTTTTTTTAAGGCATTACAATTTCCCTTCTCCGTTCTTTATCTCATTCCTAGACTAAATGTATTGTCTTTCAAACAAATGTAATCAATGATTACATGTTTTCTTTGAAAAGTGAGCGTGTCAAAATTTTTTTTTTAAAACCATCGGGACCACACATTTTTTATCTTTTGATCAACAAACCTATCATTTGTGCATTTTCAATCTCCATAACATATCATCTGAATAAATCCACATCTGGGTTTCTAAATTAAAATGTAATTCAATTCTAGGTTCAAACTTAATTAAAACTTCCTTCATACTGGACAACACTGCAAAGGGTTAAAAAAAATTCACTCTGACTGAAAAAGTGGGTGGGGCCATAACAACAGACAGCTCTACCACTTTCTGAAGCAGGCTTTCAGACACCTGAAACATTCATTAATTTCCACATCAAATATTCCGCAGTCAAAAATCACACAAGCACTTTCATTCAAAGACAGACATTCACAAAAATCTATTTTCATTCAACAAAGCTTATTGTTTGGCCGGCTCTATTTTTGTATCCATACTTCACTTCAGATAGTCACTAACAGTTTTTGTTATGGACTTCCGAAAAATATCTACTAAGCGAGCCTTCTGGCCCCCAATCAATACTTTATTTTCCTCAGGTCCTAATCATAACCCTGTTAGTGGGGGATACAAATTTGGGCCAAATTCCTCTGTCCATTCTCTTCTGTCATCTATATCTATTTTTATACTTACATCCTGTTGTCTTTTGTCACTTTCTCTGTCCATCTCACCTTCGGGTATCTTTCTATTCATCTTTCCGGCTGTTAAAATTAACTTTTTCCCTTCATCATATCCTGCCTTAACCATCTTCATGATCTTCTCAGATTTATCTTTCAGAAACTCTTCTGGTAGTTTATACATCAGCCCTCCAAGGGCCTTGGCAGATTCCTTTGCCATTTCATACATTGGGGCTTTTTCCCCAGTTCCCGTTTTACCATCTTTACTTAAGCAGAACTTTTTAAACCAAGGCTTTTTACCTAGTGCTGTGTTTCCGCCTTTACTTATGCGGAACTATTTACACTGAGGCTTTTTCCCCGATATCCCGTATACGTACTTATTGTCCCGACACTTACAGTATTTATTTACAGTGTCCTGACGCACCCTTCAACTGGATTTACTGGCTGCATGGACTCTACCTCAGATTCGTTGGATCTCTGGTTACTTTGCGAGGGGAATTTCTCAAGGTAATTCTCTACTCACTCGTTATTGAGTTGGTTTGGCTTTTTGAGTATAATCTGCCCGTCCAGTTGATCCTGCTGACTGCGCCACGTTGTTAGAGTTAACTTCAAACCACCACTCGGAGTCGTTCGCCTTAAAGTAAATGCAGTTTTATTAATAAAAGATACAAGGTGGCAGGTGAGCTATCCTTGACTGAATGCTCTGAGAAACTGCCAGAGACATCTTATTTTATACAGTTTCAGATTATAGCATTATGTAATTACGCAAGTTACAATTAATATGTGCTGATTAATTAATACATGATTATCTGGTAGGTTGCTTCCTCCAATCTGCCCTCTATATACTTTAATTGGTAATTCAGGATACATGTTGTTATGATTCTTTTTTATTTAACTTGTATCTTATA
The DNA here is from genome assembly GCF_044704955.1 of Pristiophorus japonicus. Taxonomy (NCBI): domain Eukaryota; kingdom Metazoa; phylum Chordata; class Chondrichthyes; family Pristiophoridae; genus Pristiophorus; species Pristiophorus japonicus. The sequence goes on along the minus strand of NW_027254382.1, from coordinate 276,012 downwards.
ATAGAATTCAAATTCTATGTTATCTGTGTCTGTGCCCAGCTCCCAAGGCCTTTGGTCTATGCATTGGAACATCTGAGCCTCTGCGGAAGACATCCCACACATGCTTCCCACAGACTGAAAAACAGGCTGTGGGATCTATTTTAAAAATCTGCTAACTCCATTTTAAAACATCCCAATTATTATTATTAATTGTAATTACAATTTGTGATCTGCCCTTTCAGTCTATTATGGGGTATCTTATCGAAGGCCTTTGGAAATCTAGATAAATTACATCTACTACATTACGTTAGTTTACGCTATCTGTTACTTCTTCGAAAAATTCAAAGAATTTGGTCAATTCAAGACTTTCCCTTTTCTTATCCATGCTGACTATTCATTTTTGCATTCTAGTTGTTCTTCCACTTTCTCCTTTAGTAGGGAATCCATTATTTTTCCTCCCAACGACTTTACGTTGACTGGACTATAGTCACTCAGACACGTTTTACCTCACTTCTTATAAATAGGTATTATATTAGGTATCTGCCAATCCTCCGGCGCTGCACTTTATTCTAACGAAATATTAAATATGTTTATTAATGCCTCTGCTATCTCTTCCCTCGATGTAATTTGTCCGAAGCCGGCATTTTATCCATTTTCGGTTTGATTCGTTTTCTAATATTTTCTCTTGTTATTTTAAATGCAGTTATTTCATTTCTAATATCATCCAATGTCATGTCCACCTGTGTTTACTCCCTGATAAATACTGATGCAAAGTAATTGTTTAATATTTCTTCCTATCTCTACCTGTGGACAACCTTCTGAGCCACGTACCTTGGTATGTATTGTGGATGTCCTCCACGCAATCTTTATCCTTATCGTTGGGCAGGAGCAGTATTTCATTCTCAGCTCTCCTCTGATCTCGCTACACGGCACCCAATCAGCCACGGACTTTACTGAACCTGCGCTTTTCTGTGGGATGAGACTGTTTTCTGGATTAAATCACTTATCCTGTGTGCTTCAGAGTGTGTCGAACTCTCACTCCAGCCCAATTACCCTGAGCCAGAGCGAATAAAGCAGAGTCATTTCCTGCAGATGTGGGAATGTGGGACAGATTTGGTGTCCACAAACTCACACACATTACAGTCTCGACTCATTGCCTAACCTGCCATCTTTAGTTATTTTTTATAATTGTATTTGCTTATTTACGCACTGAATTAATTTAATTACTTAGTTTTATTCAATGGTTATTTATAATTATATTAATTAATTAGTAATTACAGTTAAATTATTAATTTAATGAAGTATTGTTATTGTTCCCAGGTCTTAGTGTGGACCAAGCTTCGAGAAAAAAGGTAATACTCACCAAACGTTCATCGACCTGCTGTATTTTGGAGGACAAAGCAGCACCTCCTTCAACCACTGTTCCCATTCAAACTCTCACCAAATTCCGTTTAATATCACTGTGCAGAACACACTGTGAATCAGCAGTTAGTGTTTAGTTTTATACCTTTGGAGCCACACACAAGTTACAAGTGCTGTCTCAGCTCCATGACCATTGCTCGCAGTAATTAGCACATATTTAAGACTAACACTTACAGCTGACTGATAGGTAACTACCACTAACAGGCAGTTTCTGCTAACTTCTGTTTTTAAAGTTCTAAGTTCAATTCAAAACGTTAATCTAAATTTCCCTTCTTAGAGCTAATACTCAGCCAGACTCACCCCGGACTTACCACTGAATCTCACCTTTCTCTACGTTCCCAAGTTTACCACTCTCTTTGTGCACTCCGTTTAAGATCAGGATGTGGTGATCGAGTAAGCTCTGACATGCTCTGCTGGGCCGAAAGAGTCGGGGTGGGGAAGGTCGCTCTGTAAATTTGCAGTCCACAGGCAGACGGGCTGCTAACTCCCAGCACCCCCAGGGAAACCTCAGGGGAACCGCCTCAGACCAGTTTGCAGCCGCGAGCACGGAATGGACTATTTCTTTGCTGCAGACATTAAGTAACTCTTTGTAAAGTGATGGGTGAAGGAGATGGGATGTCTGAAATGCGATTCTGAGTCAGCCACAGGCCAGGGCGTGGTCAAAGGTGCAGGTCTGTGATGTCACAATACTGAGGCACAGTGTCATGGGGGTTTCACCGCTTTATTACATCACACATACAGCAATACCTATTAACAAAGCTCGTTACCACCCTCCCTGAATGCTGCATATTATGGGCTATGTTTAGCACGGAGATTATTGAGAGAGTGAGGATGAGCTGAGTTTAATGTGTGTCGAGTGTGTGCGGGGAACACTTCATCCTGCAGATCACCGCATTGTTCAGGCAAACTTACAAAGGAACGTTATAGTGGTGAATGTCACTGGGATATACTCCGTCTGTAGGAGACCCTTTAATCCCAAAGGTAGATTATCTGAAACAAGGATACGTCGCTATCACCAGGCGCTGGGGCTGCTCAGGTTAAACCCCACTGGGAGAATAACACATGGAGCCTGCAAAGGGATGAAAGCACTGACCTTTGAGCCTTTGAAACCTTCCCTCTCTGGCTGTCGTTTGGTCCCAGGCCATTTCCCCCGAGCTTTCCCTGGGAGTGCTGGGGACTGAGCGGCCCTTCCGCCCGTGGACTGAAAAGTAACAGAGCCACCTTCCCCGTGCCGCTCCCTTTGGGTAAACACATCCGACACGAGCCTGGCGGTCGGGAGCTTTATAAACCCGTCCCAGGCCGCAGCAGACGTCTTAGCGGGGATAAAACCTGCAGGAGTCCAGCGGGACTGATCTCCGTGGACTTCCCCACCTCTATCATTTTTGTTAGTCGCTGAATCCGTGCGGTGAAAGATGAAAACAGGCCTCACTGTGTGTGTATCACAGAGATGAGCGGATTGGGCAGAATACACGCCCAAAACATTGTGTGATTCTTATTATTTAATACATTTAACAATTACAGTAAAGGGATATTTCACCACATTCTTCAACTCCTCTCTAAATTTCGTCTGGGTCACGGCATAAATACATGTGTTGGTGCAGCAACTCAGGAGCTGAAGCATGCATCCCATTTCCTGTACATATTGAGGTAGAGATACACGAATAACGTTTAACGAAAACAATCGTTCAACCACAGAATATAACATAAAAACTGCCCATAAGAGGATAAAATTTCCGGATATAACAAACAATAATATTATGGATTTCCTTCGCTTCTCCATCTCTGGGTCACTGGGACTCTCCCCACTGCTGTGGGTCCTGAGTCTCCTGCGGGCTCTGCTCGACACTAAAACGTGTCTGACAGTTAAAGTATTGAGCAGAAGGATCAGAACAAATGGAATAAACGGTGTTATAATATAATGAAGGAATACAATTACTGCCCATGATACTGACTCATAGACTTCCCATCGAACATAACAAAACCAGGGACTATTGGAAATCTGATACTTACCTCCATACATAAAGTACCAGAAAGTGTTCTTTACACAGAACAACGCACTCACTGTTCCCACAACCACAGTCGCCGTTTTCTCGGTGCAATATTTGGTTTTGATCTTCTGACAACAAATGGCTATACATCGATCAAAGGTAAAAGCAACTGTGAACCAGATGGAACAGTCTGTGACTGCGTAAAGCAGGATGGCATGGATATTACAAGCATTAGTCTTCCACATGAACTCAAACGCGGTTGAGTAATGAATAGGAATCTGCCTGGATATCAGGTCGAGGATAACGACCAGTAGATCCGCCGCTGCCATTGCCACCAGGTAACAGCTGACACACTTGGAGAGACCGCACCTTCCTCGAGACAGGATCATTATTGTCACTAAGTTCACTGCAAGAAAGAGAAAAACAGGGAATTTATATTTCAGATTGAGAGCATTAACAGCTGTCTCAAAGAATTATGTGTGAAATGAGTCAGGATTAAGTGAACCAACCAATGGGACTTGTGGTGTTTGGGTCAGGACTGATGAAATCATTGGATGGGACGTTTGCTGTTTGGGTCAGGACTGATTACACCAGCGGATGGGTCGTGTGATGTTTGGCACAGGTATTGAAAGAACCAATATATGGGACGTGTGGGTGTCGGGACAAGGACTGAATGTACCAATGGATGGGACGTGTGGGTGTTGGATCTGGACTGAATGTACCAGTGGATGGGGTGTTTGGGTGTTGTGACAGGGAGTGAGTGATGCGGTGGATGTGATGTGTGGTTGCTGGGTCATGACTGAAAGAATTAATGTGTTGGACTTTTTCCAGGTGTCTAAAGCTCCGAATGAGACTCTGATAGAACGCCATATCCAAGTCAGAGGAAGCAATAATTCAGCACAAGAAGCCGCGAGTTTGTGAATAACCTGTGTTCATTGAGGAGAATAAAGTCATTGTCCAGGGATGGGAATGTAGTATGGGGACAGCGAGGGGGATGAAATCTGTGTCCAGGGAGGAGAATGGAATTGGGGGCCAAGGGACGGAATGGAGTCTGTGGCCAAGGAAGGAATGGAGTCTGTGACAGGGAGGGGAATGGAGTATGTGGCCCATGAGAGGAATCGATTCTTTTTCCAGGAAGGGGAATCGAATCTGTGTACAGGGAGGGGAATGGAGTCTGTGGCCAAAGTGGGGAATGAAATCTGTGGCCAGAGAGGGGAATGGAGTCTTTGGCGAGATTACTGCGGTTGTGTCGTAGTCTGAAGAAGATGAATTGAATTGTATTATGTGTCGAAATCAGAACCTTTCCAACCATTGTTTTGAAAGTACACTTTGTAACTGGCTTAAGCTGACTTTCCAAGAATATTGCAAATAATCTTTAAAGAAGGGACTGTCGCTTTACAATAGACTAATGATAACTCATGTTTTAAGATGTCACAGAAAATTTTCGAACGTGTCTGTTTACAGCTGGAACTGTGTCAACCAACTTCCTTTCACCTGTTGTGAGAAAGTTACAGACGTCCAGTTGACAGAGAGAGTTTGAGACTGGAAATATCAAAATATTTCACAATATAGTGCTCCATTTTGAATAGTTGCTACCGTGCGGCCCACACCGAGCTCTCCTGAACTGTGGCTGAACAAGGGAAATAAATCAATTCAAACACAACTGAATAAACATTTTACTGGAAGACGTATTGCAGTTTTAACCCTGTCCTGACCATCTGGAATTAGTGACTGTGAGGCAGAGCGGGAGGCAGTGGAAATTACGACAACTGTCTATAGCTGAATCATTAGTGAATAATGTCTCATATCTCAGTGTATTCGTGAAGGATCTCTCAACGCTGATTTCCACTGGTCAGTGTCATTTACAATAACCAGAGGTCCTTAAAACACTTGTTACCGCTGAACACATATTTATTATCCAACACTGGGCATCAGTGCAGAAAGCTGACTGCAAGCTGTTCAATAATATAATCGTTCACTAACATATCTGTGTCAATAAAGTCACATTTCTGTCAAATCCTGTGAACCACTATCACTGGAAGCAAGTTGTGGAAACAACATACTTTTCATTGAACTGGGAGCAGCTAATTAACAAATGATCACACATTACATGACAGAAACCTATTTGCATTGCCAGACACAGAACAAGAGGTTTAATTGAATACAATTAATAACTAGAACTAAAGGACAAGGACAGCAAATACAGAGAAACATGGGTTACATAATTAATTGCAGATGAAGGACTCACCAGGAACACCAACAGCAGCGAGGAGCGGGTAATAAATACGTTCCACATTGAAAAGTGCCCACAGGATCCAAAGCTGAGTTGGAATCTCCCAGAACATGACTTGACTTTCTGTGAGCTACAATGAGCGCTGTTCGTTTTAGACAACAACTTCCGTCAAACATTGCTGTACAGACTGAAAAAAAATCCCTATTTATAGCCTGAGGGAACTCTCCAGTGAGACAATTAAACTAAACACTGAAGGATATTAATCACAGTCACTGAATAAACAAGTTGTCCAAACCTGTTCTTTGCATCACTTTCAATTGCAAAATATTTTAAAAGCAACGTGGCTTTCAGATCAAATAACTTTATCCAAAACCAAGCACTATTGGTCAAAGCAGAAATAGTTAATTCCACAGAATCACAGCATACATGTGAAGGGAGCAACTTTCATTTCGGCAGTTTCTGTTATTACTGAAATGTAAAATAATTCTGTCATTTCAGATTTTCAGTTCACTTCTCGGGGTAACACAAGTGAAATAAAACAAATGGAAGGATAGAGGCAGGCTAAGTAAATGTCAGTAACATACACGGGGACTGACAGTACAGTGCAAATTAAGGATACATGGGCACTGATAATACAGTGGTTATTAAGGGTACATGGGGCAGATAATATATTGGTCAGTAAGGGTACATGAGGACTGATAATACAATTGTCAGTAAGGGTACATGGGGACTGATAATACAGTGGTCAGTAAGGCTACATAAGAACTGATTATACAATCGTCAGTAAGGGTACATGGTGACTGTTAATATAATTGTGAGTAAGGATACATGGGTACAGATAATACAGAGGTCAGCAAGGATACATGGGGACAGATAATACAGTGGTCAGTAAGGGGACATGGGGCAGATAATATATTGGTCAGTAACGGTTCATGGGGACAGATAATAGAGTGGTCAGTCAGGGAACATGGGGACAGATAACATATTGGTCAGTAAGGATACGTGTGTGCTATTATTACAATGGTCAGTCCGGATTCATGGCAACCGATGCCATACTGACAGTCACACGCCATCAAATCGTTTATTCTCCTCAGAGCAGGGAATGTAGAGACTGGAGGTGAGGAATGGAGATGAAAGGAGCAGAGAGGTGAGGAGGGGAGAAGAGAGAGGACAGGAGGTGGGAGGGGAGTAGACGAGAGGAGATGAGTGTGGAGGAGAGGAGAGGAGGGGAATAGGAGAGCAGAGGTGAGGAGAGGAGATGCGTTGAGTGGAGAATACAGCAGAACAGAGTAGAGGATAGGAGGTGAGAGGAGAGGGTGGGAGAAGGAAAGAGTGAAGATGAACAGGAAGGGGAGGAGAGGTTAGTGGAGGATAGGATAGATGAGAGGGGGAGTAGAGAGGAGAGCAGAGGAGAGCAGAGCAGAGATGAGTAGAGGAAAGCAGAGGAGAGTTTATAAGATGAAAGGAGAGGAGAAGAGAGGTGAAAAGAGGGGAGAAGAGAAGATAGGAGAGGGGAAGAGAGGAGAGGAGGGGAAAGGAGATGATAGTGTAGGGGAGATGGAAGGAGAGGAGAGTGGAATAGAGGTGAGGAAAAGGTAGGGGAGAGGAGTGGGATGAGGGGAGTGGAGAGGCGAGGGGAGTGGAGATGAGAGTGTAGGGGAGAGGGGTGGAGAGGAGAGTGGAGTAGAGATGGGGAGAAGGTAGGGGACAGAAGAGAGATGAGAGGAGCGGGGAGAGGAGGAGAGGAGCGTAGCAGAGAAGGGAGGAATGGAGAGAAGTGGAGAGGTGAGAGGATGAGAGAGAAGGAGAGTAGAGCAGAGGAGAGGGGAAGGGCAGTGGGAGAGCAGAGGAGAGACCATCAGAGGAGAGGAGAGGAAGAGAGCGGGGAGAGCAGGGGCGAGAAGAGATGAGAAGGGAGGGGAGGAGAGGGGAGAAGAGAGGGGAAGTGGAGAGGAGAGTGGAGAAGAGAAGAGCTATGGAGTTTCGAGCAATGGAGAGGAGAATAGAAGAGATGAGAGGATAGCAGAGAAAAGATGAAAGCAGAGTAGAGAGAGGAGGTAGTAGATTAGAGGAGAGGAGAGGACAAGAGAGGGGACAAGGGAGGAGATTAGAAGAGAGTGCAGGAGAGGATAGAAGAGTGGGTAACGGAGAGAGGAGTAGAGGTGAGTGGAGAAGAGGGGGGGAAGTTAGGGGAGAGAAGAGGAGAGAGAAGACAGTGCATGAGAGGAGGAGGTGAAAAGAGGGTAGAGGAAAGGAGAGCAGAGGGGAGGAGAGGGTAGGAGGGGGAGGAGAGGAGTGGAGAAAAGAGGACTGGAGAGGGTACAGGAGAGCAGAGGGAAGGAGAGGAGCGGGGAGGAGAGGAGAGGGGAGAACATCAGACGACACAAGTGAGGAGAGGAGTTAAAATGAAAAGGGAGAAGAGGTGAGGTGGAGAGGAGAGGGGTGAGGAGAGGAGGGGAGAATTTATGGGAGAGGAGTCGAGATGATTGGAGTGGAGACGAGTGGAGAGGAGAGAGGAGAGTGGAGTGAGAAGCGACCTGAAAACAGGAGAGAGGAGAGGATAGGAGTGGATCGGGGAAGACGGGAGATGAGTGGAGATGAGACAGCAGAGGAGATGAGAGGAGAATGGAGGAGAGGGAAAGGGAGGAGAATAGTGTAGGGGAGAGGAGAGAATGGAGTAGAGGCGTGGAAAAGGTAGGCAAGACGGCGGAAAATGAGGCACAACAGAGTTGATGAGAACAGCTAAAAGGGGAGGAGAGTTGAGGAGAGGGGAGAGGAGAGAGGAGAGCAGACAGGAGAGAACGGGAAGACAGGTGAGAAGAGAAGTGGAGAGGAGAGAGGACGAGATGGGAGAAGGGATGAGCCGAGTGGAGAGGATGGGGGAGGAGAGGGGAGAGGAGAGATGATGAAAGGATAAGGAGGTGAGCAGAGGGGAGAGGAGAGGAGTGTGAAGGAGAGGAGAGGTGAAAGGAGGAGAGTAGTGGAGAGGCGAGGAAAAGAGAGACGAGGGGAGAGAGGAGGGTAGAGATGAGCAGGGAGGGGACGAGTGTGTAGGGGAGGAGAGGGGAGAAGAAAGCAGAGCAGGGGAGAGTAGTGGAACGGAGAGTGGATGTGTTGAGAGGAGAGGAGAGGAAAGCGGAGTGAAGAGGGGAGGGGATTAGAGGAGAGGACTGGGGAGAGGAGAGGGTAGAGGCTAGGGTGGGAGAGGAGAATAGAGTAGAGGAGGGTAGAATGTAGGGGAGAGGAGAGGAGATGAGCATTGGAGAGAGGTGAGGAGAGGAGGGGTGAGGAGGGAAGGTGTTGTGGTAAAAAGGAGGCTTCTCTCCTTCAAGGTGGACTAACTGATGTAGTTAATCGACACCTGCCCTTCCGTTGGGATAAAACTAGGCTTCTCTCCCTCGGGGTGTACTAACTGATATAGTTAATCGACACCTCGTCCAGCTTCCCACTGTTTGACGAACACGGAAGTAAACAAACGAAACCTCAGGTTTATCGTTTTTTTTACGAGCAATGCACGGGAAGGTTCAGTATTGGAACCTCCGAAATAGGAGAGTTTTGAAGCATAATTTATACAGGTGTTGGAGAGGAGCTATCCTCCTACAAAATCATCGATAGGTCTATTGCTATCACCGAAGTTACAGTGATTTGTCGACTCTTATCAGACGGGCTCCGAGTGGTACATGAAACTGTCCATCTCTCATCATTGTTTTATTCCATTTTGCCCTCTACCCCAGTCTATCCGACGCCTGGTGTGGTTGTCCTGGCTTCTTTATCTCTTGATCAGCGACTTTTAAACAAAACTGCTGACTTTGGCTGTTTAAGTGTTACTCAGGTTAAGCTATGATATAATGCGTATAAGTGTGTCATACCTATATAAGCAAGTGTTACATACATCGACAATTGATAAGTTCACTACCTTCGGCATAATTCTGACCCCCTATCTAGAACCTTACTATTTATCCCTTACAATTACCCACTAATGGCCCTTGACTATATGCCCAAGATAGGCCATTTCACAATTAATTCCACATGGGTGAGATTCCAGGGTTGTCCTTTCACTTGGGTAGTGCTACTTCCCGAGCTCCTGGAGCTATCTGTTGGCTTTCCCATCAAGATTATACTATGTATGTCCTTTCTGCCGGACTATCTGATTTCCCTTTCTTCAATGTTTTAACTATAGTACGGGCTCGGGCTTGCCTCTTACGTCGGTTACAGCTTTCTGAAGGATAATACTAGCAAGGTGAGCACCCTTGCACCACAACCAGTACATTGAGTCTAGCTTAGTTCATGTATAAGTCCTTTGTAGCCAACATTTTCTCGGTGTTTGAATTATGCCACGCCTGGAGTATCTGCTGTTTCATCTATCTTCCCTCCACTTGGGGTCTTCACTGTTCTGCCGAATTTCTGCCCCGCCTGGAGTATCCTATATGTTGTCGAATGGTGTCCAATTCAGTCGAGTTTGTTTCTCTTTCAATTCGAGTATCAGTTTTAATTTTGGCCCGCTGGTCTTCGCATAATCTCCTCAGGCAATGTCCATCATTGTCCCATCGATCATTCCTCCTTTAGCTCAGGGGTTATAATAAACCCATTTATATCTGTCTCATCAAGTGGAGTAAAGCAGAAGTCAATATCCATAATGGTGCATGAGGTGTTGCTTTCTTCATTTCAGTTGCCATGGTGGTCACACATCAATCTCCATATCCTCGTGAAACAGCGATAATTTTGTAGTCCTGTGTTAGTGGAGGTGATGCTCAAGGTTAACGCGTCCACGTGGTTATATCCACAGTCATCTTTGATCATTCGTCGTGGATCTCGACATAAAGCAACTTGGTTATTTTTATAACAATCTACATATGCTGAGATTCTTAGTACTGTTGTTCTCCTCAGTTACATTTCTGGTTTGTCATCATACCACACGCGAGTTTGATTCCTTATTTCTCCTGCATTGTTTAGTATAGAGGATCTCCTGTTGTCACATCATACTGTGGTAGAGATAATAAAAAATCTATTTCAATGTCCGGTAACACAGCTGGCCTTTGAAACCCAATCATGACTGTTTCTCTGCACCTCGCAGGCATGAGTCATGTTTTTTCTAAGGTCCACTTGGTAAATATATCGAGTGTTATCCAATCCGGCACCTTTCTATTCTGAAGCTACTCCATGTTATGTTGTATTCCATTGAGCAACCATGCTCCATATCCTGCACGTACTAGTTCTGTCTGTATGGTTTTACTTAAGTTGCGTTATGCTCTATTCATTTATAGTTCTGCTGTGGTCTCGCAATGTGTGCGCCACTGTAATAATTCGCTTTCTGCGCCATTACCCAGCTGTGCCTGTATCTTTTCATTATCCTTATCTCTTTACAGCAATCCCTGTCAGGTTCATGCGAAGGCGTTAACTCAATCATCTATCGTGTGCAGGTCTATAGTTTCGCAACTCCCGCCACATACACGTATCCCGCCGTGTATTCTGCAGTGTATCCTGCCACGTATCCTGCCGTGTATCCTGCCTCGTACCATTTCTAGTATCCCTCTTTTTCCCCTGACCCGTTTTTTTTTTACCTGACCCTCTTTCCACATTAAACTTCATGGTTTTGGATTCAGCGCCTTTAAGTGCTCGAAGGATCATGTTTCTATACAGGCTTATACTGTTTAACCCGCAGATGTTGGGGTAGCTTTATTTTTTAAATTTAGGAATACAGTAATTATTCGCTGACGTACCCTGAAGTGTATCTTATCCTTGGTCTGCCTTATCAATTTCTCTTTTGCCCCAGTGTTCACAGTTGGACAGGTTTGTGGCGCTGGGGGTGTGATGGTCGAGGCCCTGGTCATGCTCACTGTTGCGAAACGAGTGGATGGGGCCGTGTTGGTGGGTCTATCTCTGGAGATATCCCTCCACCACCATTCATAGATGTTAGTGAAATCTGCACCCCCTTCCCCGGGTGCAGTATGTTTGTCCCTCCTGATTAAAAACACACCGCGGTCTTATTCCCACTAATTATGGTTCTATATTATTGACTCATCCCCAATGTTGTTTTGTTTCCTTGTAACGTTGTTTTATGCCCGTTATTTAACTCGACTATTGTTCCGTCCGTCACAATCAGTGTTTTTGATGTTTTATTAAACTAATGTCGCCCAAGTCCCTGTAGTACTGGCCTTGCCATCCCTCAGTCTGTTGTCCCTGATATGAGGCTGCCTTACTCCACGTTATTTCCACGAGCTCTCGAGTCCTGCAAAAAGCAATATTTTCCGGTCGTCACTGGTTAGTTAGTGACCATGCTTTTTTAACTGGATCCAGTGTTTCCACTTGCCGATACTCCTTATAAGTACCATAACTTACCATGATTACCTGATAGAGACCGATCCATTTGGATGCGATACCGAACCTCTCTGGGGTAATCTCTTGACTGCCTATTTGGGGTGTTTGGAACTTCTGTTTCTTAGTGTCGTTCTCTAAATCCTTGATTTGCTGATCTCGAACCTTTGACTCTAAATCATGTAACTGCTTACAGAGTTCCATTACAGATTTCCATATTTTTTTCGTTCAAAGGTATCATTCCTGTCGTTCGACTAGGGGTTGCCTTGAGCTTTATTTATACTCGGGGTATCCTGTCTACCCATAACTTTCCAGTCTCGTTGATGTGGGATAGTTTTTGCCTAATCCCTAAGCGCACGCCTGTTTCATTATCTTCTCTGTGAAGTGTGTACCTTGATATGAGTTCAGCTGCAATGCCATTATTTTGTTTGCTAGGATCCTGGCCATGGTTTCTACTGAACAATTCCAAGTGGCGAAAGCTTCTACCCACTTCATAAACGTGTCTATTATGACTAAGCAGTATGTTTTCCCCTTGTTGCTGGATAAAGGTCCAATAAAATCTACCTGCAAATTTTCCCAGAGTCCCTTCGGTCGGGGCTGATGTCCCATTCTGACCTTTACTTTCCCCCCTGGGTTGTATTTTGCGCATATCACGCACCTTCTGCAGAGGTCCTTTATATCTCTAGATATTCCCTTCCACCACCAGCATCTGGACATCAAGCTTATCATGTTGGTTCGACCTGTATGCACATACCCGTGGTATAAATTTAATAGGCTCCCCTGGATGCATTCCGGGGCCACAACATTCCCATCTTTTCTCCATATCCCGTTGGTCCCTTGTTTGGCCCATCTCTGCTTCCACTCCTCCTGTTCCTGCGGAGTGGCCTCTCCCTGTACCTCAAGCATATTTACTTCCTCAGGCCCAATTGTACATGCTCTGCCTTGGGCTTCCCCGGTCAGTGTACCTGCCACTCGCTTGGCTGCTTCATCTGTCCATGCATTCCCCTGTTCATACTGATCATTATTTTTTACGTGTGCTTTGATCTTTATTATCGCACACTCCTGGGGTAGGAAGGAGGCTTCCACTAGATGTTTCCCAATCTCCTCATGTTTAATCGGTCCTCCTCCTGAGGTCGTGTATCACCGTCTGCTCCAGGCTATCATATAATCATGCTCTACTCCGAAAGCATATCGACTGTCTGTATAGATATTTACTCATTTTCCCCTCGCAAGCCTCAGAGCCTCAGTGAGAACCACAAATTCAACCACTTGAGCTGATAGATTCTCTTCTAACCGTCCTTCCCCTTTGACCTGACCGCTGCTATCTACCACGGCCCATCCCGTCTGTGGTGTCCCATTGATATAGCGCCGAAACTCATCTACATATAGATCCATGTCTGCCTCCTCAAGCAGGGTTTCACTTGCCTGACTACTTCCCTCATCTTCTGTTGTGCTACAATGATGCTCCTCTCCCTTTGTAATGATCCACCCTGCAGGCGTCTTTTATTATTGTTACCGTCCCGTTGAGTGGGGCGGGGGGCGGGGTGGGGTGGTGGGGGGGGAGGAGGGGGGAGAACATTATTTACCTCCTCGCCATTTGTGCATCGAATACATTTTTAGCCTTCCAGTGTTAAGTAATTCTACTAAGGTACGCTGGGTTTGTAGAATAATGCACCCTGACATTATTATTGGTTCGTTAACTCTGATGGCCCAAGCCGCACAGTCGAGGGCAGCAACGCACCTGGACAGTCCTGCAGCTACAGGTTGCGGTTTGTCTGAGTAATATGCCACGGTCTATGCCTGTCTCCATGTAATTGAATCATCACCGCGTTATAATGATGGTTAATGTGGTAGGTATAGACGTGAAAGGGCCTATTCTGGTCTGGTAGTCCCAGGGCTGGAGCACTTGTGAGAGTTTGTTTTAACCGCACACATGCAGTTTCTTGATCTAGGCCCCAGTTTACTGGCTCTTAGGAGGGTTCCCACCCTTTGACCTGTTTCTGTAGAGGTTAGTCCACCTTGGCATATTCGGGAATAACATTTCTGCAGTAGTTGAATAGCCCTAGTACCTGCCTGACCCCTTTCACGGTTCCTGGTCTGGGGATTGATTGAATTGCTTCCTTACTGTCCTCGGGCATCTGTCTCTTCCCTTACGATATTATGTATCCCAGATATGTTACTTCGCTCCATCTTTCTCCTAAGTCTACTGGTTCCAAACTCCCTGACAATATTCGATGAAATATGCTCCAGCTGTTATTGAATCCCAGTGGTACCTTCGCCCATGTGTTTTGTTATCCATTTACCGTGAAGACAAATTTTCCTTGAGACTCTTTGGCTAAGGGAATGGTCCAAGTTCCATTCACTATATCCAGCATGGTGAATATCTTATGATCTGGATCCAGGCCATTAAAAATTGTGGCTGGACTTGCCACTATTGGGTGTTCTCCGGAAGTCACCTTATTCAGGGTGGTATAATCGATAGTCAATCGGTAAGACCTGTCGGGTTTCTTCATCAGCCACACAGGTGAATTAATGGAGGCTATTACATGTTTAAATATACTTTGCTCCTCTAATTCATGCACTATCTGACAGACCGCTACCTCAGCTTCGGGTGTTAATTGGAACTGTCGGTGAGCTTTGTGTTAGGGTCCAGGAATTTTGATGGGTGATATCTCTGCTAATCCATAATCTTGTTTGCATTGTGCCCACAGAGTCGGGTATAATTGGCACACGCTACCCCATACACCCTTTGTTTCCCACTCGGGTTGGATTATGGTTGTTCCTATCACTCGTTGCTGCTGGTGTCCCGGGTTTTCGAACTTAATTCGGTTTTCGTGCTTATCCCCCAAAATTATCCGATTACGCTGAAGAGCTATCAGTACCCTTATCTCCCTTAATGTATCGCTGCCTTCTGTATGCCTTCTTTATGTTGTCTTCTGTATTCTGACAGCACCAAAACTGAACAGGTAGCATTACCCCTGTACTTCGACAACACCATCTCACTTCGGGTTGCTTTCTGATATCCCCCACTCTCTCCTTGTATGTTGATGGTCCTATGGGTCAGGGGCAAATCTAAGTTGGCTATTGGGTGTTCTCTGGTTGGGGCGGTGGTGGCCGTGGTACTGATACCTGTCTGAGCATGTCCATCAGATCTTCCCTGATTAATGGTATTCCCTTCTTTGCCTGTTTGTGGTCTCGCCATCCAGCGCCTTCCTCATAACTCCAGCAATATTTGGCCAAATGTCCAAGTTTACCACAATTATGACATTTCCCTTTAGAATTGCCGTAATGTCTGCTTTTCTGCAGGCAATCCCTACTGAAGTTGCCTTCCTGATTGCAGTTTAAACATATCAGTGGAGATGCGCGGGAGTCTGTCTCTTCCTCCTTCATCTCTGCTGCTAACGCTGTTGCTGCTATTTTTGCTCTTTTATCCCTTGTTCTAACTTTAACCCCTCTTCATGTTCTGACCATTCCAAAGTTTCATCATAATCATCTCCTAACTTAAATACTCACGTAATTATCTGTTGATGTGCCTTTCCTAGTCCATCCTTAAACATTTTCAAGAATGCTGCATCATTTCTGTTGCGGTCATCAGCCCCAGAGTGGTTTTTGTATTCAATCCACTTTCGTTCCCCGTACTCCCCACCCCTTTTCCCTGCCTTTTGAGTGACAGTATTCTACTCCAGTCTTTTGTCAAAGATCTGTATCTCTACTATTTTGCTTTAGCGGGTGGTAACTTATTCATTAGAATTTGTCTCCTGTGGGCTGAGGGACACCTCCTGCATGGTAATGTGGGCTGCTCTACATCCGCTGGAGCGAATGGTGGTCGTGCGTATCAGTGCCACTGATAAATAGCCATTATCAGGTGCTGGGGCCACCTCTACTCCAAACTCATTATCCCTCTCTGGTTGACTGTTAGGTTGGGGTTGTGGACTGCACTTACCCACCTTGGGGTACATTATCTCTATTACCGTAGGTGATGGTGCTATGGCTGTGCTCTGCACTATCCATCTGGTCCTGTCTTTTTCTCTGCCAGCTTATTTATCTTAGCTTCTAACTCTTGAATTTGATGTGTTTAAGTATCTATCTGTCCTCTGTAGGAGGTGAGTAAACATAGAAATATAGAAACAGAGAAACATAGAAAATAGGTGCAGGAGTAGGCCATTCGGCCCTTCTAGCCTTCACCGCCATTCAATGAGTTCATGGCTGAACATGCAACTTCAGTACCCCATTCCTGCTTTCTCACCATACCCCTTGATTCCCGTTAGTAGTAAGGACTTCATCCAACTCCTTTTTGAATATATTTCGTGAATTGGCCTCAACAACTTTTTGTGGTAGAGAATTCCACAGGTTCACCACTCTCTGGGTGAAGAAATTCCTCCTCATCTCGGTCCTAAATGGCTTCCCCCTTATCCTTAGACTGTGTCCCCTGGTTCTGGACTTCCCCAACATTGGGAACATTCTTCCTGTATCTAACCTGTCTAACCCCGTCAGAATTTTAAACGTTTCTATGAGGTCCCCTCTCATTCTTCTGAACTCCAGTGAATACAAGCTCAGTTGATCCAGTCTTTCTTCATAGGTCAGTCCCGCCATCCCGGGAATCAGTCTGGTGAACATTCGCTGCACTCCCTCAATAGCAAGAATGTCCTTCCTCAGGGTAGGAGACAAAAATTGTACACAATACTCCAGGTGTGGCCTCACCAAGGCCCTGTACAATTGTAACAACACCTCCCTGACCCTGTACTCAAATCCCCACGCTATGAAGGCCAACATGCCTTATTACATAGGCTTTCTTCGTTTTGTTTTCATTCTGAATATCCCCACATTTCTTCTGTCTGTCAGGTGAGTCTTTTTTCTTTTATTAAGAAATCCAAACTAATAATGTCCAGTATAAAACATCTTTCAATGGAAAGGGTTAACTCCACTACAGGTTTGTAAGAAGGTCTGGCGTCATTACGTGACTTCGGGTATCCATCTGAAAATATTTCCCCAAGTCTTTGTGCTTTCAAAACTTGATAAGAAATTAGGAATCCGTTCAAATAGCAGAAATTATTGGTAAAGTTGTCAAAATAAAACCTTCTCAGCGGGAAAGGCAGCATTTTAGATAAAACTCCAATTTCTCTACACACCCAATTCAAATACGTGCCAACGAGTTTTTCATTGATTTAAAGCGAGACCACACATTTTAATTGCTATTTTGTTTACAGAAATCCAATTTCCACGCAAGCTATATACATTCCAGTATTTTGTTTTTTTATGGTCCCGTTCACTGAGCAAATCTTGTGTTTTATTTTCTCTCGGCACAAAATCTAAACTTCGGTGCCGGTCCATCTTTTTAAGAATCCTGTAATTCCCAGTTTTTTCTTTCTGTGCTGAGTTCACATAGCTGAGATCTTTTCCCCCTTTTGAATCTGAACTTAATCATTTTTTGATGACCTTACTCCAGTCCATAGTTAAACATCTTTGTTTCTCTTCCTCGGCACAAAGCGCTGTCGGGTTTAACTCATAAGTTTTTATATTTCAACCAATATCCTTTTCACAGCCAATTTAAATCTCGTTTCTTCAAATTAGGTTTAGTATTTTGATGATCTTCCTCCAGTCCATTTTGCTCAACATCTTTGTTTCTCTGCAGCTTTCAAGGTCAAATTTCTATCTTTTGATAAAAACAAACTGTCCTTTGTAAATTCAATTTGATATCCAACATTTTTCTTTTCTTTTATTAATTTTCCATTTATCTCAGCGAGCATTTTATCCCACTGGCCAGTTTTCCTAGGATCCTGGGGTCCCATCCCACAGTTTAGGTTGTATCCCTTCTTGTTTGCACCGCACACGATCAATACCAGCTTCACTGTGTTATTACCACGTCATGCTTCAGGACATATGCCTTATATTTCCCATAACGATCGCTGGGGTCCACTCCCCATGCGGTTGCATTCCTTCTTTCTCAGGCATACACCTATCCCACCCTTGGTTTTCAGCCATCTGTGGTTCGTTATAAGTTGTCCTACAGCTGACCCCTTCTAATTCTTTATACAAATTAGCTCCTTCCCCGTCAATGCTACAGCTGCATGTGGTAAAAAAACATGCTCACTCCCATTTAGCTGTCACGTGATCCAGGTCGGAAGGTCTGCATCCGGTTCATGACGCCAAACGTTGGGGTTAAATGGAGGCTTCTCTTCTTCGACGTGGACTAACTGATATAGTTCATCGACACCTCTCCTTTCTCCCACTGTATAACGACCACGGATGTGAACACACGAAATCCCAGGATCAACTGGCTTTTATTACGAGCAATTGCAAGGGAAGGTTCAGTTGTGGAACCTCCGAAATACAAGAGTTTCCAAGCATAACTTATACAGGTTTTGGAGAGGAGCTATCCTCCTGCAAAATCATTGATACGTCTATTGATATCAGCGAAGTTACATTGATTTGTCGAATCATATCCGACGGGCTCTGAGTGGTAAATGCAACAGTCCATCTCTCATCATTGTTTTGTTCCATTTTTCCCTCTACCCCAGTCTATCCGACGGTTAGAGTGGCTGTACTTGCTTATTTATCTCTTCCTCAGGGACGTAAAAAAACTACTGACCGGCTGTTTAAGTATTACAGAGGTTACGGATTCAGTTCAATGCGTTATACATTTGCGCTGTACCTAAATAAGCAAGTGTTACCTACGTAGCAATTATAAGTTCAAGACCTTCATCATAATTCTGAGCTCCTATTTGCACCTTATAATTTATCCCTTGAAGGGGTCGATGCAAAGCCTCCATCATTGTTCCCCATGAGTCCTCTAATTGTTTGGTGAGACGTTTATTCTCTCTGCTTAGATCTTCTTTTTAAATCTCAAGATTTCCTAATTGTTTACATTGCAGCCCCTACGTGAATTGCATTGATACTCTGCTGTTGCATTACTGCAGTAGCTGAGGCAAATTGACTGCAAATTCACAATTTTCTGTTTCATGTCTGAATCTATTTTCTGCAATTCTTCATTCTTAGCCGAATTTTTTTTCCAGTTCTGATATTTTATCCTCTAATTCTTTCTTGACCTTTGATTGACGTCCTGCGAAGTACGAAGCTGCACAGGTGACTAGACTCATCGCCTTACCCAGCTTCCATTACTTAGCTTTAATCTGTTCATCAATAAAAGTGACCATATCCTTAAGGGATACATTCGGATTCTTCCCTAGGCAATCTAGCAACAGTGTCTGCACTTGAGTTTCGTCACATCTTTTTTCTAACTTTTTCTGATACTCTTCCAAGAGACACTCCTCCGGCATCTGAAAATTAATTATTTTTAAGTAAGCTTCATTAATGAAGATAACAGTCACTAGCAGTTGACGTAAATCAACCTTACACAAGATTTGATCGGTGATCAAATGAAATGCCTTGCATCTGCTGGTGATACACAACAAATTGTTTTCAAATAGACAGAAAGTATTACAAGAGTTCCCAATTAACTTGATTATTGAGTATATTGCATTTTGTTCAATATCTCTTTGTTTTGTTCCTTCGTGGTCGCCAGATGTAGTTTTTAACCAATGAGCAGCTTTTTGCCGCTTTGCTAACTGTAGCAATTCAGCTATTTCCAGGGTATATATTTAATTCAAACTGGGAGACTCTTGTTCAGATCATACCAAATACTTTTAATACAGGTATAGTGAGTAAAACAGTGTTTTATCAAGTAAATTACATTCTGTTACAAAAAGTAATACTTAACAAATTATAGTCACAGTCTAATTCTCGATAGCGTCCTCTCGAGCTGACCGTGGTGCGGACTCCTTATCTCCTGTTCGCTTGATTCGCACTGCCTTCTGAGTAGAAGAGCTGTTACTTTATTACATTTTTCTCCCATTCAAAAACTGTGAAAATTTACAGCTGTTGTAGCCTTACAGTAGAGCATATTATCTACTGCCTTTGACTTTCTATTTTATCTCTATCTCCCTCCCTCTCTGTGGCAGGAATCACTTCTCTGAGAACAATTATACAGACCATGGTCGCACAGAATTAATTACTGAGCTTGGCTTTACAAAAATATGACAAGAACTGGTACGCAATGTATAACTTTATGTTATTGATTAATAATTTTGGCCTTGATCGTTCTATTTCTAAATGAAGCTTTATCAGCAGTTAAAAAAAGGATAAAATAATAATGACTCAATTTTAAAATGATGCTTTGTTCATGTGTGTAAATGTGTATGTATGGTTATGTCGAAATGTTTGTTTATGTTGAGGTGTAAGTGTGTGTGAGTTTTCGTGTAACATTGTGTTCACATGTAAGTGTGTGTGTGTGTGTTTTGTGTTAGTTTGTGTTTGGATTTATAGGCATGTTCATGCTTGTGTAAGTGTGTTGAGGTGTGTGTTTTCCTGTAAGTGTATGGTTATGTCTCAATGTTGTCCATATTTAGGTGTAAGTCTGTGTGTGTTTGTGTGTGTATGTTTCGTGTAAGTGTGTGTTTTGATTGATGTGTGTGTATAAGTGCAATAGTGTGTTTGCATGTAAGCGTGTGTGTGTTTTGTGTAAATCTGTATTTGGATTGATGCGTTTGTTTACGAGTGTGTGTGTGTTTTATGCAAGTCTGTGTGTGGATTGACGTGTGTATTTACCTGTGTGTAAGTCTGTTTGTGTGTTTTGTGTAAGTGTGTGTGTGGATTGATGTGTGTGTTTATGTGTGTGTAAGTGTGTTTTTGCAAGTGTGTGTGTGGATAGATGTGTGTGTTTATGTGTGTGTAAGTGTGTATAAGTGTGTTTTGTGTAAGTGTGTGTGTGTGGATTGATGCGTGTGTTTATGTGTGTGTAAGTGTGTGTGTGCTTTGTGTAAATGTGTGTGTGGATTGATGTATGTGTTGATATGTGTGTAAATGTGTGTAAGTGTGTTTTGTGTAAGTGTGTGTCTGGATTGATATGTGTGTCTATGTTTGTGTAAGTGGGTATAAGTTTCCGTTGTGTTAGTGTACGTTTCGAATGACGTGTATTATTGTTTTGTTCAAAGTTTCAGAGAGTACCAATAACTGGATTTGACAATGATGGTTTTCATTATATTCTAGTTATGTATAATATTATGTTTCAGGTTGTTAGTATGTCTTTATATGTAAGTCTTTGTGTGTTCATGAGTAATTGTGCACTTACACAAAAACACAAACTTATACAAAATCATCAAAACACTTACATGTGAACACACACAAACTCACTTTCACATGTATTCTCCTCCGCTCTGTGTAAATGTGTTCTGTGTGAGGCGCAATGTGACATCAGCCGAACGATTGCAACAATTCAACCGATGGGCTTCAGCAACATCAGGGACACAACTGTGAGAAACCCGCAGAGGATTCAGTCACCAGTTTAGACATGGCCCATTAGAATTCAACATGTTAGTTTACAATTAACAGGGACTGTTGCACCCCCAACTCTATTTAAAAATATTATGTGGAATAAATAGTTATTTCAGAATATAATACTCATATGGCAAGTTTAAAATCTTTAGATCATGGGTTAGAATGTACGATGGCAACGTAGTGCATTTAAAAGAGGGTAGTTCACTTCCCATTGCCTGCGGGTGCGTGTGAGAGGTACAGTGAGTTAAAATTACCCTTTACTCCCTCTCAGCTGAAGTTACCTTCAGGAATCCTGTAATGAGAGAACTCCACCCAGTTTCTAACTCATGCTGTATCTGAGCTGGGAGCGCTGGCTGTACAAGCCTTGGGACCGAGATCCGCAAACACCCTACTTCAGATAAAAAGCCCTCACATTGGTCAAAATACGCAACATAATTAATTGAGTGGCTGTGTGTTCAACTCACGATGGCAGAAAAGCCCTTTATTGTTTTTTATTTAAGAACTGAAATGCAATCGAGACATTCTCATCGACAAGAATGACTAAGAAAGCTGTAAAGAAAGGAAAGATACATTTCAAAGGTAAACTTGCGCAAAACATGAAAAAGGATAGTAAAAGCTTTTACAGATATGTAAAACGGATAAGAGTGACTAAAATAAATGTTGGTCCCATAGAGATGAGAAGGGGGATTTAATAATGGGAAATGTGGAAATTGCTGAGAGCTTAAACAATTATTTTGCTTCGGTCTTCACAATGGAAGACACAAAAACCATGCCAGAAATTGCTGGTCAAAGGAATGTGGGAAGGGAGGACCTTGAGACAATCACTATCACTTGGGGGGTCGTGCTGGACAGGCTAATGGGACTCAAGGTAGAGAAGTCCCCCGGTCCTGATGAAATGCATCCCAGGGTATTAAAAGAGATGGCGGAAGTTATAGCAGATGCATTCGTTATAATCCACCAAAACTCTCTGGACTCTGGGGAGGTACCAGCGGATTGGAAAGTAGCTAATGTAAGGCCTCTGTTTAAAAAAGAGGGCAGATAAAAGGCAGGTAACTATAGGCCGGTTAGTTTAACATCTGTAGTGGGGAAAATGCTTGAAACTATCATTAAGGAAGAAAGTGCGGAACATCTAGATTGGAATAGTGCAATCAAGCAGACGCAGCATGGATTCATGAAGGGGAAATCATGTTTAACTAATTTACTGGAATTCTTTGAGGATATAACGAGCATGGTGGATACAGGTGTACCGATGGATGTGCTATATTTAGATTTTCAAAAGGCATTCGATTAGGTGCCACACAAAAGGTTACTGCAGAAGATAAAGGTACG
Organism: Pristiophorus japonicus; assembly: GCF_044704955.1. Lineage (NCBI taxonomy): Eukaryota > Metazoa > Chordata > Chondrichthyes > Pristiophoridae > Pristiophorus > Pristiophorus japonicus. The sequence goes on along the minus strand of NW_027254382.1, from coordinate 253,413 downwards.
CGGAGTCAGAGGAAATGTATTAGCATGGATAGAGAATTGGCTGGCTAACAGAAAGCAGAGTCGCGATAAATGGGTCCTTTTTGGGTTGGAAATCGGTGGTTAGTGGTGTGCCACAGGGATCGGTGCTGGGACTACAACTGTTTACAATATATATAGATGACCTGGAAGAGGGGACAGAGTGTAGTGTAACAAAATTTGCAGATGAAACAAAGTTTAGTGGAAAAGCGGGTTGTGCAGAGAACACAGAGAGGCTGCAAAGAGATTTAGATAGGTTAGAGAATGGGCTAATATTTGGCAAATGGAATACAATGTCGGAAAGTGTGAGGTCATCCACCTTGAGGGAAAAAAAACAGTAAAAGGGAATATTATTTGAATGGGGAGAAATTATAACATGCTGCGATGCAGAGGGACCTGGGGGTCCTTGTGCATGAAACTCTTTTAGGAGCAAACAAAAAACATTAAACCGTGCCCCCCGATCTGGGGGAAACACCAACATTTACAAGGTTTTTTTTTGGCACAAAAACATATTTTTTCTCCAAGTGCCCCCTATAAAAAGGGAGGGGGACACTAAAAGCACCGGCAATTAAAACAAATTAACTTAAAAACATAAAATCAAATTAAAATATGGTTGCCGGGCGTGATGATGCACTCCAGTCCCTCCGGTGCCCATCTCTTGCGGAAGGCCGCGAGCGTACCGGTGGACACCGCGTGCTCCATCTCCAAGGATACCCTGGACCGGATGTATACGCGGAAGAGAGGCAGGCAGTCTGGCTGAACGACCCGCTCGACCGCCCGCTGCCTGGACCGGCTGATGGCCCCCTTGGTCGTGCCCAGGAGCAGTCCTTCGAGGAGGCCCTCGGACCCAGCCGCTCCCCTCCGCACAGGGTGCCCGAAGATCAGGAGTGTGGGACTGAAGTGCAGCCAGAATTTCAGTAGCAGCCCCATTAAATAACAAAACAGGGGCTGCAACCTCGTGCACTCAATAAAAACATGGAACACGGACTGTTCGAGACCACAGAAATTGCAGGCGGCCTGGGAGCCCGTGAACCGGCTTAAAAATTTATTCAACGGCACTGCTCAGTGCACCACCCTCCAGGCCAAGTCCCCGACAAATAGTGGGAGGACCCCTGCGTAGAGTGCCCTCCATCGAGGACCCCCGCCTCCTCCGGACGGCAAGATGGTATGCCATGACGTGTCCGGATTGCAGGCGAGGATGGCAAAGTTGAGAGTGTGCAGGAGCAGCCCGTATAGGAAAACCCTCCACGCAGAACTGAAAGGCACGGAGGGGATTTCTCCGAGTCGGCTCAAGTTGTGAGGCGCCGGCCCCCGAGGGAGGTTCCGGGGTTTGGCGCCGATGAGGAATTCCGTCCCGACGGGATCTCCCCGCGTGCTTGAGCCTCCTCAATGCACCTAATGGAGTCGGGGCCCAGAGCTGTTTTTAGCGACTCGATGGCATCGGCCGCGAGGTGGACGTTGGCGGAAATTAAGCGCCGCGCCAGCGTGTCTGGCGCCATCCAGCCCGCTCCTCCGCCATCGAGCAGGTCCCTGGCCCTGGTCACCTCACCAGCCACAGCCTTCTCGTCCGACCGCCACCTAAAACCTCGGTCGTGGAGGTACGGATTCCCGAGCAGCGGCTCCTGCAGGACAGCCGCCACTCCAGTCGGTGGAGAGCTGCGCTTGGTGGAGACTTTGTTCCAGACCCTGGTGAGTTCCTTGTAAAAGACAGGCAGCTCCTGAAAGGCGGTCCTGACGCCCGCCACACTCACAAACAGGAGCTGCGTGTCGTAGTTGAGGCCGGGCTGCAGGCGGAAGAAGTACATCGCCAGAGCACGCCACCTAGGAGGGGGTTCGACGTAAAGGTATCTCTGCAGGGTCTGAAGACGGAAAGTCACGAGCTGGGTGCTGACGCACACCAACGACTGACCGCCCTCCCCAAGCGGGAGACTCAAGACCGCGGCAGAGATCCAGTGCTTCCTGTTGTTCCAGAAGAAGTCCACCAGCTTCTTCTGTATCTTGGTTAAAAACGCAGGGGGAGGGGTCAAAGTGACCAGCCGGTACCACAACATTGCGGCCACCAGCTGGTTTATGACTAGCGCTCGACCCCTGTAGGACAGCATTCGGAGCAGTCCTGTCCAGCGCCCAAGGCGAGCGGCGACCTTGGCCTCCAGCTCGTGCCAGTTCGCCGGCCAGGCTTCCTCGTCGGGGCTAAGGTAGACTCCCAGATAGAGGATATGGGTCGTGCTCCAGGCAAAAGGCCTGAGCTCCTCCGGCAGGGACTCCACCCGCCACTGACCCACCAGGAGTCCGGAACATTTCTCCCAGTTGATCCTGGCGGAGGATGCGGCCGAGTAAATCAACTGGCACTCACGCATCCTCCGCAGGTCAGTGGGATCCTCTACCGCGAGGAGCACGTCATAGGCGTAAGACGAGAGGACGACCTCCACGCCCGGCCCTTGCAGAGCCAGTCGCGTCAACCTCGTCCGCAGGAGGCGCAGGAAGGGCTCCACGCAACCAGCATATAACTGGCCGGACATGGGGCATTCCTGGCGCAGCCCTCTCCCAAAGCGAAGGGGCGCTGTCAAGGACCCGTTAACCGTAATCTGACACTCCGCGGTGGCGTACAAACGTCGGATCCGGGATACGAAATGCGTCCCAAACCCGAAAGCGCGCAGAGTTCCGAACAGATAGTCGTGATCCACCCTGTCGAACGCTTTCTCTTGGTCGAGGGATAGGAAGGCGACCGAAAGACCAGCCTCCTGGGAATAATGGATGAGGTCCCGGACCAGATGGATGTTATCGTGGATTGTCCGGTCCGGGACCGTGTAGGACTGGTCGGGGTGGATCATGTGGTCCAGCACGGCACCAAGGCGAGCAGACATCGCCCTTGCTAAGATTTTGTAGTCCGTGCTGAGGAGGGAGACCGGGCGCCAGTTCTTAAGGAGGCGGAGATCGCCCTTCTTATGCAGCAGGACAATGACTGCCCTGCGCCAACAGAGCGGCATCTCCCCGGTCACCAGACTTTCCCACAGGACCCACGCCTAGTCGCCCCCCAGGACTTCCCAGAATGCCCTGTGGAACTCAACGGTCAGGCCGTCCAGCCCTGGGGCTTTTCCCCTCGAGAGCCGGTCGAGGGCGCCGGTCAGCTCTGCAAGGCTAAGCGGAGCTTCCAGATTATCGGCGCCCTCCGGGCTGACCTTCGGCAGGTCCTCCCACAAAACTCTACGCGCTTCCTCGCTGGACGACTCCGGAGAGAACAGGGCCCCGTAATATTCACGGGCCCTGTTGTTGACGCCCTCCGGATCCGAGACTAGAGAACCGTCGTCGGCCAGCAGTGTCAAGAGCTGCTTATGGACACTCTGTCTTTTTTCCAGCGAGTAGAAGAAGGGGGAGCCGTGGTCCAGATCCCGCAGGAACCGGATCCGCAACCTCACTAACGCGCCTCGGGACCCGGCGAGCTGTAGGTCTTTCAGCGTGGCCTTATTCGCTTCGTACACCGTCCGCAGGGCCGGGTCCCCGATGACTTCACCGAGATGGGATTCCAGGTCGAGCACCTCTTTTTCTAGGCGCCCGACCCTTGCCGCCCGCCTCTTGGTCGACCCCCTCGCGTACTCTTGACAGAAGACGTGGACGTGAGCCTTGCCAACATCCCACCATAGCCTCAAGGAGGGGAAGCCCCCCTGCTTCCTTCTCCAGTCGGCCCAGAAATGACGGAACGAGTCCTGGAACCGTACATCTTCCAGCAGCCGGTTGTTAAAATGCCAGTACGTGGACCCCGTCCTCGTGCGGAGCAAAGCGAGCTCCGCTCACACAAGGTGGTGGTCCGAACACGGCAACGGTCGCATGGAGGCCGCCGGGACGCAGGAAACGTACGCCCGAGACACGTAAAGGTGGTCGACTCTGGACCATCCTACTCCAGGCCTCACCCAAGTAAAGGCGCTGGAGTCGGGACGAAGATTTCACCAGACGTCCACCAAGTCGAAGGACCCGACCAGGTCCCTCAACTTCTCCATCGCCGTCATGCTCTGCGGGGCACCGGAGCGGTCCCTCGCCTCGAGGGTGCAGTTAAAATCCCCCCCGAGGACAATGCAGTCGCCGACGTCGACGGAGCGAAGAAGAGCGGACACATCTTCGAAGAAGCGCGATTGCTGCGGGCCGGGCTGAGGGGCATACACGTTCACGAGATGGAGCGGCACGTCCCCCAGGCGAACCGTTACGTGAAGCAAGCGGCCTGGCACAGGCTCCTCGACCCCCAAGATCTCCGGCTGAAAATGCGGGGCCAGCATGATGGCCACCCCACTAGAAGTGGCGGTGAAGTGGCTCATGCGGACCTCTCCTTGCCATTCCAGGCGCCACGTGGCTTCATCTCCCGGGACGGTGTGGGTTTCTTGCAGGAAGCACACCACATATTTCCCCTCCCGCAGGAGCGAAAAATTGTTAAATCTACGGCGTGCCCCTCTGCCGCCGTTGATGTTGAGGCTGGCTATGGTTATCTTCATGACTAGAGCATAGTGCAACCTCTACCTAACCTATTGTGATGGGGGGAGTGGAGTCGTTTGTTGACCTCCACTCTTTCAGCAGCCCAGCGAGGAACTTTTTGAGCCGACGCAGCTCAAGGCCTTGCACCTTTGATAAGGGCCCGCCCGCAGCCATGGTTTTAGCGGCGGCGTGGATGGAAGCGACGAGCAACACCGGCTCAGATCATCTTTCCAGGGCCAGACGGGCTTGGTCGCAGCGACCCCGGCACTGGACCAAAAAGGCCCCCACACACACTTCCACACACACACACACACCCCGCGATGTTCCGGCCCTCGAAAAATCTTCTTTCCTCCCCCCACCGATACAACAATGTCTTTCGGGGAAATGCACCAACACCCACCTGTAGAATGGTAGAGTCTCCCTCCTTCCACACTGGATGTTGTTGTTGGTCTCTCTCTCCTTCCACACTGGATGTTGTTTTTGGTCTTTCCCCCTCTCTCCAACTCTTTGTAGAAATGGTAAAGTTGTTCAAGTTTTCTGCTTTCCTCCTCTCCCTCTGGGTGAATGTTGGTGGTGACGCCCCTTCCTTCCTTCTCTTCCTGGGCTGATTCATAGGCCCAGCCAGGAGCTACAACAGGAGCTGCTCTCCTCACTGCTCACTCAGCCAACTGAGCAGGACACGCCTCCAAAGCTCCACGATTGGTCCTTGTGCATGAAACTCTTTTTGGAGTTTATGTGCAAAACAAAAAACATTAAACCGTGCCACCCGACCTGGATGACACACCAGATATTTATAAGGCCCTCTTTTTTTTCTTTTTTTGGTTTTTTTTTGGGCACTAAATCACTTTCTTTTTCCAGTGCCCCCTATAAAAGGGGAGGGGGACAATAAAAGCACCAGCAGTTAAAACGAATTAAACTTTAAAACGTAAAATCAAATTAAAATTTGGTTGCCGGGCGTGATGATGCACTCCAGTCCCTCCGTTGCCCACCTATCACGGAAGGCCGCGAGCGTACCGGCGGACACCGCGTCCTCCATCTCCAAGGACACGCTGGACCGGATGTAAGAGCGGAAGAGAGGCAGGCAGTCAGGTTGAACGACCCCCTCGACCGCCCGCTGCCTGGACTGGCTGATGGCACCCTTGGCCGTGCCCAGGAGCAGTCCTACGAGGAGGCCCTCGGACCTACCCGCTCCCCTTCGCACAGGGTGCCCAAAGATCAGGAGAGTGGGACTGAAGTGCAGCCAGAATTTCAGGAGCAGCCCCTTCAGATAATGGAACAGGGGCTGCAACCTTGTGCACTCAATAAAAACATGGAACACGGACTCCTCCAGACCACAGAAATTGCAGGCGGCCTGGGAGTCCGTGAACCGTCTTAAAAATTTATTGCACGGCACTGCTCCGTGCACCACCCTCTAGGCCAAGTCCCCGACAAATAGTGGGAGGACCCCTGCGTAGAGCGCCCTCCATCGGTGATCCTCGCCTCCTCCGGACGGCAAGATGGTATGCCATGGCGTGTCCGGACGGCCGGCGAGGATGGCAAAGTTGAGAGTGAGCAGGAGCAGCCCGTACAGGAAACCCCTCCGCGTGGAACTGAAAGGCACGGAGGGGATTTCCTCGAGGCTGCTCAAGTTGTGAGGCGCCGGCCCCCGATGGAGATTCCGGGGTTTGGCGCCGATGAGGAATCCCGTCCGGACGGGGGTCAGTTCGGACGGGATCTCCCCACGTGATTGAGCCTCCTCGATGAACCTAACGGAGGCGGGGCCCAGAGCTCTTTTCAGCGACTCGATGGCATCGGCCGCGTGGCGGACGTTGACAGAATTTAGGCGCCGCGCCAGCGTGTCTGGCACCATCCAGCCCGCTCCTCCGCCATCGAGCAGGTCACTGACGCTGGTCACCTCACCAGCCACAGCCCTCTCGTCCGACCGCCACAACAAACCTCGGTCGTGGAGGTACGGATTCCCGAGCAGCGGCTCCTGCAGGACAGCCGCCAATCCAGCCGGTGGAGAGCTGCGCTTGGTGGAGACTTTATTCCAGAACTTGATGAGTTCCTTGTAAAAGACAGGCAGCTCCTGGAGGGCGGTCCTGGCGCCCCCCACACTCACAAAAAGAAGCTGCGTGTCGTAGTGGAGGCCATGCTGCTGGCGGAAGAAATACATCGCCAGAGCACACCACCGAGGAGGTGGCTCAACGTAAAGGTATCTCTGCAGTGTCTGAAGTCGGAAAGTCGCGAGCTGGGCGCTGACGCACACCAACGACTGACCGCCCTCCCCAAGCGGGAGGCTAAAGACCGCGGCAGAGACCCAGTGCTTCCTGTTGTTCCAGAAGAAGTCCACCAGCTTCTTCTGTATCTTGGCGACAAACGCAGGGGGAGGGGTCAAAGTGACCAGCCGGTACCACAACATGGCGGCCACCAGCTGGTTTATGACTAGAGCTCGACCCCTGTAGGACCGCACTCGGAGCAGTCCTGTCCAGCGCCCTAGGCGAGCGGCGACCTTGGCCTCCAGCTCCTGCCAGTTCGCCGGCCAGGCTTCCTCTTCGGGGCTAAGGTAGACTCCCAGATAGAGGAGATGGGTCGTGCTCCAGGCAAAAGGCCTGAGCTCCTCGGGCAGGGAATCCACCCGCCACTGACCCACCAGGAATCCGGAACATTTCTCCCAGTTGATTCTGGCGGAGGATGCGGCCGAGTAAATCTCCTGGCACTCACGCACCCTCCGCAGGTCAGCGGGATCCTCAACTGCGAGGAGCACGTCATCGGCGTAAGCCGAGAGGACGACCTCCACGCCCGGCCCTTGCAGAGCCAGTCCCGTCAACCACGTCCGCAGGAGGCGCATGAAAGGCTCCACGCAGACGGCATATAACTGGCCAGACATGGGGCATCCCTGGCGCACCCCTCTCCCAAAACGAAGGGGCGCCATCAAGGACCTGTTAACGTTAATCAGACACTCCGCAGCGGCGTACAGAAGTCGGATCCGCACGACGAAATGCGTCCCGAACCCAAAAGCGTGCAGAGTTCCGAGCAGATAGTCGTGATCCACCCTGTCGAACGCCTTCTCTTGGTCGAGGGATAGGAAGGCGACCGAAAGACCAGCCTCCTGGGAATGATGGATGAGGTCCCGGACCAGATGGATGTTGTCGTAGATTGTCCGGCCCGGGACCGTGTAGGACTGGTCGGGGTGGATCATGTGGTCCAGCACGGCACCAAGGCAAGCAGACATCGCCCTGGCGATGCTTTTGTAGTCCGTGCTGAGGAGGGAGACCGGGCGCCAGTTCTTAAGAAGGCGGAGATCGCCCTTCTTAGGCAGCAGGACGATGACTGCCCTGCGCCAAGAGAGGGGCATCTCCCCGGTCGCCAGACTTTCCCCCAGGACCCGCGAATAGTCGCCTCCCGGGACGTCCCAGAACGCCCTGTGGAACTCCACGGTCATCCCGTCCAGCCCCGGGGTTTTTCCCCTCGAGAGCCGGTCGAGGGCGCCGGTCAGCTCCGCCAGGCTTAGCGGAGCTTCCAGATTTTCGTTGCCCTCCGGGCTGACCTTCGGCAGGTCCTCCCACAAAACGCTACGCGCTTCCTCGCTGGACGGCGCCGGAGAGAACAGAGCCCCGTAATATTCACGGGCCCTGTTGTTGACGCCCTCCGGATCCGAGAGAGAGCCGTCGTCGGCCAGCAGTGTCAACAGCTGCTTACGGACACTCTGCCTTTTTTCCAGCGAGTAGAAGAAGGGGGAGCCACGGTCCAGATCCCGCAGGAACCGGATCCGTGACCTCACGAACGCGCCTCGGGACCCGACGAACTGCAGGTCCTTCAGCGCGGCCTTCTTCGCTTCGTACACCGTCTGCAGTGCCGGGTCCCCAACGACTTGACCGAGACGGGACTCCAGGTCGAGCACCCCTTTTTCTAGGCGCCCGACACTGGTCGCCCGCCTCTTGGTCGACCCTCTCGCGTACTCTTGACAGAAGACGCGGACGTGAGCCTTGCCCACATCCCACCATAGCCTCAAGGAGGGGATGCCCCCTGCTTCCATCTCCAGTCAGCCCAGAAACGACGGAACGAGTCCTGGAACCGCTCGTCCTCCAGCAGCCGGTTGTTAAAATGCCAGTACGTGGACCCCGTCCTCGCGCGGAGCGAGGCGAGCTCCGCCCGCACCAGGTGTTGGTCCGAACACGGCACTGGCCGCATGGAGGCCGCCGGGACACAGGAAATATACGCCCGAGACACGTAAAGGTGGTCGATTCTGGACCATCCCTCCTCAGGCCTCACCCATGTAAAGGTGCTGGAGTCGGGATGGAGATTTGGCCAGACGTCCACCAAGTCGAACGACCCGACCAGGTCCCTCAACTTCTCCATCGCCGTCAAGCACTGCGGGGCACCGGAGCGGTCCCTCGCCTCGAGGGTGCAGTTAAAATACCCCCCCGAGGACAATGCAGTCACCGACGTCGACGGAGCCAAGAAGAGCGGATACCTCTTCGAAGAAGCACGTTTGCTGCGGGCCGGGCTCAGGGGCGTACACGTTCACGAGATGGAGCGGCACGTCCCCCACACGAACCGTGATGTGCAGCAAGCGGCCTGGCACGGGCTCCTCGACCCCCAAAATCTCCGGCTGAAAATGCGGGGCCAGCATGATGGCCACCGCACAAGAAGTGGCGGTGAGGTGGCTCATGCGGACCTCTCCTTGCCTTTCCAGGAGCCACGTGGCTTCGTCTCCCGGAACGGTGTGGGTTTCTTGCAGGAAGCACACCGAATATTTCCCCTCCCGCTGTAGCGAAAAATTGTTAAATCTACGGTGTGCCTCTCTGCTGCCGTTGATGTTGAGGCTGGCTATGGTTATCTTCATGACAAAAGCATAGTGCAACCTCTACCTAACCTATTGTGGGGGAGGGGGGAGTGGAGTCATTTGTTGACCTCCACTCCTTCAGCAGTCCAGCGAGGAACTTTTTGTGCCAGCGCAGCTCAAGGCCTTGCGCCTTTGATAAGGGCCCGCCCGCAGCCATGGTTTTAGCAGTTGGCGCGGACGGACGCGACGAGCAGCCCCGGCTCGGACCATTTTTCCCTGGCCAGATGGGCTCGGTTGCTGCGACCCTGGCTCTGGGCCAAAATGTCCCGGAGTTCCTTTACAGGAATGAGGGGGGACTCAGCGGCGGGCACGAGGAGATCCACCACCTCACTGGTGATGGACTCAAGATCTTCTCCCTCGTCCCCCACCGAATCCACATCCCCCTCCGGGAGGTCACTGCCAGCAGCCGGCCCGTCGACCACACAAGGTACGGCAAATGACCCGGCCGCTCCAACCGGCCCTGGCTCTGCCCCGATTCCACCCCCAGGATCGTCGGCAGAGGAGTCCCCACTGGGCTCTTTTAAAATTGGTGCTGTGTCAGGAAGCGACAGCGGAAGGGCTTCCTCCTCCGCCCCAGGAACCGGGGAACACGGAGAGACCTGGCCAAAGTAGTTCTCCAGGTCCTCCAAGTACCCCTGCTCCAAAGTAGGGGACGAGGGTTGGTGGTCTTCCCACTCCCCGCCGCCACCCCCCTGCCCAGCGTGTGGATGTTCTGTAAAATTATTAAAATTTTCAGTTTCTGCCGAGTCGAGCAAATCCCGGGGGCAGTTGACTAAAGGCTGGGTGGGTTCAGGTTCGGACTTTTCGGCCCCGCCCGCCTCAGTCCCCGGGACGCTCGACCCGGCGGCAACGCATTCCTCCGCTGGCCCCACGCCCCCCACGACAGGCAGATCTTCCACGCCACCCCTGGGAGGCAGAGGCTGGGCAGCCTCGACTGCCTCACCCTCCCCGGGGACAGATTCCTCCTGCCTACGGCGCAGTTTTGGGGGCGCCGGTGGGGGACGCCGGACACGCGGCGGGCACCGACTCCTCCGCAGAGGGATGTTGTTCCCCCTCCGCCTCATTGGAGCGGCGCCTCCTTTTGTTCCTGGGGGGGCGCGGAGGCAGGGAGACCTCCATGTCTGCCGAGGCCTCCCGCTCCACTCCCCCCTTTTTCTTATGTTGCCCGCACCTGAACCCCTCTGCGGTATTGTTCAAGAGCTCGGGCACGGGCTCAGGGCACCCCGCGCTCGCCGGTGACGGGGTTGGGCTGAGCGCGGTAAACAAATTGTCTGGCGCACTGAGGGGACCCGCCTCAAGATGTTTCGCCGCCTTCCGCGCCTTCCTTCCGATCGGACGCTCTCCCTCCCCCCCGCCGGATGCCGTGAAAACAAAGGCCCCCGACGATGCCCACGCACCTACGGCTCCCGGCACGCAGACGCAACAACAGGGAGGGGTGGTGGCGGTGCCAGCCTTGGTCGCCTTCGGTGGTTTGGCGGCCTTGGAGGCTGGGCAGTTCTTACGAACATGCCCCACCTCCCTACATGCATGGCACCGCACGCCGTCCGACGTCCAGAAGATGTGGTAGGCAGTCCCCTCGTGCACCACAGTAAAATTGCCCTCTGTCATCTCCTCCCGCGCCAGCCGGATAAAAAGCTGGCGGCGGAAGGAGAACCCATGGCGCAGGCTGTTCTCCCTGAGGCCGAGCGGTATGGGGTTGATCCCTGACCCTACCTCCCCCAATTGTTGTAGGTGAGGGAGGAGGAGTCCAGCGGGAACAAAGGGCGGAACGTTTGAAATGATGACCCTCTGCGCGGTGGCCTCGAGAGGGTTCACCGGCAGGAACGTCCCGCCCATAGTGAGCCACTTTTCGAGGGCCAGGGACACCGCCTGCTCCGACCCCAGGAAGAATACAGCCTTCCCAGACATCCTAGAGTCCGCGACAATGGCCGAGGGGCCGACTACCCCAGCCATCGCCCGCACGCACTCCTCGATGCTTATTGTGGGGTGAGTGTTGCTCTTGACCCCGTGTTTTTTTGTTATAAGTCTAAATGGTGGCAGGGCAGCAGGAAGCGCAGGAGGCGCCGTGAATGTGGATGCCGCCTGCGCGTACGTCTTAGCTGGCCCTGCCACCGGCGTGGATGGGGTCGCCATCACGGGGTCCCTTTAAGGGCTACACCCACACCAAAGTCAGAGGCCTTAATCGTCTTTAATTGGCCTCGTTGGTGTTTTGAGCAGAGGGAGCTCTTAATGCGGCACACCTCTCCCTTAGTTAACGAATGGGGAGGGGCCTTGCTCCCTCTGCTCAGTAGTCTTAATTAACTTTAATTTAAGGAGGAAAGGGGCTCTCAGAGATAGAGGGGAGAGACAGATGGAGTGACAGAGAGAGAGAAAGGGGGGTGGGAAAGAGCGAAGCTGCGAGGGCAGGTCTCCCCTCACAGCGATGGGTGCGCGTTTTTCTGGGGTGCACTCCCCAGATGATGGAAAAAAAACAAGATACAGTCCTTGTAGATGGTCTTCGGGTTGGGGGAGAAGATGTCTTCAACTGGGGCAGCTGGAGCCACCAAGGCACACACTCCCAACGATGTTAAATAGGGTGATTAGTAATACTTCAGCCAGGTAGCTCCAGCTATCCAAGGCTAGGCAATGGGGGAGGGGTGCTTCAGTGGTGTGTGGGGCCTACCTGTAAGCAAGACCCCCACACACACTTCCACACACACACACACCCCGCGATGTTCCGGCCCTCGAGATGGTCTTCTCTCCTCCCCCCACCGATACAACAAAGTCTTTCAGGGAAGGCACCAAAACAAACCCACTTGTCGAAGATTGTAGAAATGTCTCTTAGTCCTTCCACACTGGCTGGTGTTTTCTCAGGATGTTCTTTTCCCCCTCTCTCCAACTCTCTGTAGTAGTAATAAGTGATACATTTTCTGCTCTCCTCCTCTCCCTCTGGACGTTGAATTGTAGTAAGCCAGCCCCCTCCTCCTCTTCCTGGGCTGGTCTCAGGGTTCACTCTCGGCCTTCCAGGCAGGAGCAAAGCAGCAAGCTCCTTCTTTCACCACAGCACAGCTCCAACTGAATAGGCCACGCCTCCAAAGCTCCACCATTTGTCCACAGAACTCTTTTGGGAGGAAACAAAAACATTAAATCGTGGCCCCCCGATCTGGGGGCCGCACCAAACATTTACAAGGCTCTTTTTTTTGTTTTTTATTGTATTTTCTTTTGTGCACTAAAATCATATATGTTCTCCAAGTGCCCCCGATAAAAGGAGAGGGGGACACTAAAAACATCGGCAATTAAAAGAAATTAAACTTTAAAACATAAAATCAAATTAAAATTTGGTTGCCGGGTGTGACGATGCACTCCAGTCCCTCCGGTGCCCACCTCTCGTGGAAGGCCGCGAGCGTACCGGTGGACACCACGTGCTCCATCTACAAGGATACCCTGGGGCGGATGTACGCACGGAAGAGAGGCAGACAGTCCGGTTGAACTACCCCCTCGACCGCCCACTGCCTGGACCGGCTGATGGCACCTTTGGCCGTGCCAAGGAACAGTCCTACGAGGAGGCCCTCGGACCTACCAGCTCCCCTCCGCACAGGGTGCCCAAAGATCAGGAGTGTGGGACTGAAGTGCAGACAGAATTTCAGGAGCAGCCCCTTTAAATAATAAAACACGGGCTGCAACCTTGTGCATTCGATAAAAACATGGAACACGGACTCTTCCAGAACGCAGAAATTGCAGGCAACCTGCGAGTCCATGAACCGGCTTAAAAATTTATTGCACAGCACTGCTCCGTGCACCAACCCTCTAGGACAAGTCCCCAATAAATACTGGGAGGACTCCCGCGTAGAGTGCCCTCCATCGGGGACCCCCACCTCCTCCGGAAGGCAAGATGGTACGCTATGGCGTGTCCGGACGGCAGGCGAGGATAGCAAAATTGAGGGTGCGCAGGAGCAGCCCGTACAGAAAAACCCTCTGCGCGGAACTGAAAGGCACAGAGGGGATTTCCTCGAGGCGGCTCAAGTTGTGATGCGCTGGCTCCCGAGGGCGGTTCCGGGGTTTGGCGCCGATGAGGAATTCTGTCCGGACGGGGGTCAGTTCGGACGGGATCAACCACGTCCTTGAGCCTCCTCGATGCACCTAACGGAGTCGGGGCCCAGAGCTCTTTATAGCGACTCGATGGCATCGGCCACGTGGCGGACGTTGGCAGAATTTAGGTGCCGCGCCAGCGTGTCTGGCGCTATCCAGCCCGCTCCTCCGCCATCGAGCAGGTCCCTGACCCTGCTCACCTCACCAGCCACAGCCCTCTCGTCCGACCGCCACAAAAAACCTTGGTCGTGGAGGTAAGGATTCCCGAGCAGCGGCTACTGCAGGACGGCCGCCACTCCAGCTGGTGGAGAGCTGCGCTTGGTGGAGACTTTGTTCCAGACCCTGATGAGCTCCTTGTAAAAGAGAGGCAGCTCCCGGATAGCGGTCCTGACGCCCCCCACACTCACAAACAGGAGCTGCATGTCGTAATTGAGGTCGCGCTGCTGGCGGAAGAAATACATCGCCAGAGCACGCCACCTAGGAGGGGGATCGACATAAAGGTATCTCTGCAGTGTCTGAAGATGGAAAGTCGCAAGCTGGGTGCTGACGCACACCAACGACTGACCGCCCTCCCCAAGCGGGAGTCTCAAGACCGCAGCAGAGACCCAGTGCTTCCTGTTGTTCCAGAAGAAGTCCAGAAGCTTCTTCTGTACCTTGGCGACAAACGCAGGGGGAGGGGTCAAAGTGACCCGCCGGTACCACAACATGGCGGCCACCAGCTGGTTTATGACTAGCGCTCGACCCCTATAGGACAGCACTCGGAGCAGTCCTGTCCAGCGCCCTAGGCGAGCGGCGACCTTGGCCTCCAGCTCTTGCCAGTTCGCCGGCCAGGCTTCCTCGTCGGGGCTAAGGTCGACTCCCAGATAGAGGAGATGGGTCGTGCTCAAGGCAAAAGGCCTGAGCTCCTCCGGCAGGGAGTCCACCTGCCACTGACCCACCAGGAGTCCGGAACATTTATCCCAGTTGATTCTGGCGGAGGATGCGGCCGAGTAAATCTCCTGGCACTCACGCATCCTCCGCAGGTCAGTGGGATCCTCTACCGCGAGGAGCACGTCATCGGCGTAAGCCGAGAGGACGACCTCCACGCCCGGCCCTTGCAGAGCCAGTCCCGTCAACCTCGTCCGCAAGATGCGCAGGAAAGGCTCCACGCAAACGGTGTATAACTGGCCGGACATGGGGCATCCCTGGCACACCCCTCTCCCAAACCGAAGGGGCGCCATCAAGGACCTGTTAACGTTAATCAGACACTCCGCGGCGGTGTACAAAAGTCAGATCCGGGCGACGAAATGCGTCCCGAACCCAAAAGCGCGCAGAGTTCCGAGCAGATAGTCGTGATCCACCCTGTGGAACGCCTTCTCTTGGTCGAGGGATCGGAAGGCGACCGACAGACCAGCCTCCTGGGAATAATGGAAGAGGTCCCGGACCAGATGGATGTTATCGTGGATAGTCCGGCCCGGGACCGTGTAGGACTGGTCGGGGTGGATCATGTGGTCCAGCACTGCACCAAGGCAAGCAGACATCGCCCTGGCGAAGATTTTGTAGTCCGTGCTGACGAGGGAGACCGGGCGCCAGTTCTTAAGGAGGCGGAGATCGCCCTTCTTAGGCAGCAGGACGATGACTGCCCTGCGCCAAGAGAGGGGCATCTCCCCAGTCACCAGACTTTCCCCCAGAACCCTCGAGTAGTCGCCCCCCAGGACGTCCCAGAACGCCCTGTGGAACTCCATGGTCAGCCCGTCCAACCCCGGGGCTTTTCCCCTCGAGAGCCGGTCGAGGGCGCCGGTCAGCTGCGCCAGGCTTAGCGGAGCTTCCAGATTTTCGGCGCTCTCCGGGCTGACCTTCGGCAGGTCCTCCCACAAAACTCTACGCGCTTCCTCGCTGGATGGCTCTGGAGAGAACAGAGCCCCGTAATATTCACGGGCCGTGTTGGTGACGCCCTCCGGATCTGAGACGAGAGAGCCGTCGTTGGCCAGCAGCGTCAAGAGCTGCTTACGGACACTCTGTCTTTTTTCCAGCGAGTAGAAGAAGGGGGAGCCGCGAACCAGATCCCGCAGGAACCGGATCCGCGACCTCACGAACGCGCGTCGCGACCCGACGAGCTGCAGGTCCTTCAGTGCGGCCGTCTTCACTTCGTACACCGTACGCAGGGCTGGGTCCCCGATGACTTCACCGAGACGGGACTCCAGGTCGAGCACCTCTTTTTCTAGGCGTCCGAACTTGGCCGCCCGCCTCTTGGTCGACCCCCTCGCGTACTCTTGAAAGAAGACGCGGATGTGAGCCTTGCCCACGTCCCACCATAGCCTCAAGGAGGGGAAGCTCCCCTGCTTCCTTGTCCAGTCGGCCCAGAATCGACGGAACGAGTCCTGGAACCGCTCGTCCTCCAGCAGCCGGTTGTTAAAGTGCCAGTACGCGGACCCCATCCTCGTGCGGAGAGAAGCGAGCTCCGCCCACACCAGGTGGTGGTCCGAACACGGCACCGGCCGCATGGAGGCCGCCGGGACGCAGGAAACGTACGGCCGAGACACGTAAAGGCGGTCGACTCTGGACCATCCTACTCCAGGCCTCACCCAAGTAAAGGAGTCGGGACGGAGATTTTGCCAGACGTCCACCAACTCGAAGGACCCGACCAGGTCCCTCAACTTCTCCATCGCCGTCATGCTCTGCGGGGCACCGGAGCGGTCCCACGCCACGAGGGTGCAGTTAAAATCCCCCCCGAGGACAATGCAGTCACCGACCTCGACGGAGCCAAGAAGAGCGGACACCTCTT
Organism: Pristiophorus japonicus; assembly: GCF_044704955.1. Lineage (NCBI taxonomy): Eukaryota > Metazoa > Chordata > Chondrichthyes > Pristiophoridae > Pristiophorus > Pristiophorus japonicus. Next base: position 237,277 of record NW_027254382.1, on the reverse strand, counting down.
CAAAGAAGCGCGTTTGCTGCGGGCCGGGATGAGGGACGTACACGTTCACGAGATGGAGCAGCACGTCCCCCAGGCGAACCGTTATGTGCAGCAAGCTGCCTGGCACGGGCTTCTCGACCCCCAAGATCTCCGGCTGAAAATGCGGTGCCAGCAAGATGGCCACCCTACTAGAAGTGGCAGTGAGGTGGCTCATGCTGACCTCTCCTTGCTATTCCAGGAGCCACGTGGTTTCGTCTCCTGGAATGGTGTGGGTTTCTTGCAGGAAGCACGCCACATATTTCCCCTCCCGCAGGAGCGAAAAATTGTTAAATCTACGGCGTGCCTCTCTGCTGCCGTTGATGTTGAGGCTGGCTATGGTTATCTTCATGACAAAAGCATAGTGCAACCTCTACCTAACCTATTGTGGGGGGGGGGGGCGGGGAGTAGAGTCGTTTGTTGACCTCCACTCCTTCAGCAGACCAGCGAGGAACTTTTTGAGCCGGTGCAGCTCAAGGCCTTGCGCCTTTGATAAGGGCCCGCCCACGGCCATGGCTTTAGTGGCGGCGCGGACGGAAGCAATGAGCAACACCGCCTCAGACCATCTTTCCCGGGCCAAATGGGTTCAGTTGCAGCGACCCTGGCTCTCGACCAAAATGTTCCCGGAGTTCCTCTACGGGAATGACGGGGGAATCAGCGGCGGGCACGAGGAGATCCACCGCCTCACTGGCGATGGACTCGAGATCTTCACCCGCGTCCTCCACCGAGTCCCCGTCCTCCTCCGGGAGGTCGCCGTCAGCAGCCGGCCCGTCGACCGCACGAGGTATGGCAAACGGCCCGGCCGCTCCATCTGGCACTGGCGCTGCCCCAATCCCACCCCCAGGATCATCGGCAGAGGAGTCCCCACTGGGCTCTATTAAAATTGGTGCTGGGACGGGAAGCGACAGCGGAAGGGGTTCCTCCTCCGCCCCAGGAACCGGGGAACACGGAGAGACCTGGTCAAAGTAATGTTCCAGGTCCACCAAGTCCCTCAGCTCCAAAGTAGGGGGCGAGGGTTGTTGTTCTTCCCCCTCCCCGCTGCCACCCCGCGGCCCAGTGTTTACAGAATCTTTAAAATTATTCATAATTTCGGTTTCTGCCAGGTCGAGCGACTCTCGGGGAAAGTTGGTTAATAGCTGGGCGGGCTCAGGTTCGGCCTTTTCGGCCCCGCCCGCCTCAGTCCCCGGGACGCTCGGCCCGGCGGCAATGCATTCCTCCGCTGGCCCCACGCCCCCCACCACAGGCTGATCTTCCACGCCATCCCCGGGAGGCAGCGGCTGGGCAGCCTCGACTGCCCCTCCCTCCCCGGGGATTGATTCCTCCCGTCTACGGCGCAGTTTGGGGGCGCTGGTGGGGGACACGGGACACGCGGCGGGCACCGACTCCTCCACGGAGGGATGTTGTTCCCCCTCCGCCTCATTGTAGCGGCGCCTCCTTTTTCTCCTGGGGGTGTGCGGAGGCAGGGAGACCTCAATGTCTGCCGAGGCCTCCCGCTCCACCCCCTCATTATTTCCTGCCCGCGCCCGAGACTCTCTGTGCTACTGGTCAAGGGCTCGGGCACGGGCTCAGGGCACCCCGTGCTCGCCGGTGACGGGGTTGGGCCGAGCGCGGTAAACAGATTGTCTGGCGCACCGAGGGGACCCGCCTCTAGATGTCTCGTCTTCTTCCGCCCTTTCCTTCCGGTCGGACGCTCTTCCTCCCCCCCGCCGGAGGCCGTGAAAACAATGGCCTCCGACGATTCCCGCGCACCTGCGGCTCCCGGCACGTGGACGCTACTAGGGGGAGGAGTGGCGGCGGCACCAGCCTTTGCCGCCTTCAGTGGTTTGGCGGCTTTGGAGGCGGGGCAGTTCTTGCGAACGTGCCCCACCTCCCTATAGGCATGGCACCGCACGCAGTCCGACGTCCAGAAGTCGCGGTAGGCAGTCCCCTCGTGCACCACATTAAAATTTCCCTCCGTCGTCTCCTCCCGCGCCAGCCGGACAAAGAGCTGGCGGCGGAAGGAGAACACATGGCGCAGGCTGTTCTCCCTGAGGCCGAGCGGCATGGGGTTGATCCCCGACCTTACCTCCCCCAGTTGGTATAGGTGAGGGAGGAGGAGCTCAGCGGCAACAAAGGGCGGGACGTTCGATAGAATGACCCTGTGCGCGGTGGCCTCGAGAGGGTCCACCGGAAGGAACGCCCCGCCCATCGTGAGCCCCCTTTTCAATGGCCAGGGACACCGCTCGCTTCGACCCCAGGAAGAACACGGCCTTCCCAGACATCTTGGAGGCTGTGACAATGGCCGAGGGGCCGACTACCCCAGCCATCGCCCGCACGCACTCCTCAATTCTCATTGTGGGGTGAGTGTAGCTCTTGACCCCGTGTTTCTTGGTAATTAGTCTGAATGTGGGCAGGGCAGCAGGAGGCGCAGGAGGCGCCGTGGATGTTGACGCCGCCTGCGCATATGTCTTAGCTGGCCCTGCCACCGGCGTGGATGGGAATGCCATCACGGGGTCCCTTTAAGGACTACACCCACCCCAAAGTCACAGGCCTTAATGGTCTTAAATTGGCCTCGTTTGAATGTATGAGCAGAGGAGCTCTGAAAGAGGGACACCTCTCCCCTAGTTGGCAATTGGGGAGGGGCCTTGCTCCCTCTGCTCAGTTGTCTTGATTGTGTTTTTTTTTTAAGAAATTAGGAAGAATGGGCTCTCAGAGAGAGAGGGGAGAGACAGAGAGAGAGAGGGAGATAGAAGGAGGGGTTGAGAAGGAGGGAAGCTGCGAGGGCAGGTCTCCCCTCACAGCGGTAGGTGGGTGTTTTTTGGGGTGCACTCCCCAGATGGCAAAAAACAGTCTTTGTAGAGTTGTCTTCGGGTGGGGGGAGAAGATGTCTTCACCTGGGGTAGCTGGAGACACCCAGACACACACTCCCAACGATGTTTAATAGGGTGAATAAAGATGCTTCAGCCAGGTAGCTCCAGCTATCCCAGGCTAGGCAATGGGGGAGGGGTGCTTCAGTGTTGTGTGGGGCCCAGCTGTAAGCAAGACCCCCACACACACTTCCACACACACACACACCCCACGATGTTCCGGCCCTCAAGTTGTCTTCTTTCCTCCCCCCACCGATACAACAAAGTCTTTTGGGGAATGCACCAAAACACACCCACCAGTCAAACATGTGGAAATGACTCTCCCTCCTTCCACACTGGATGGTGTTTCCTCAGGTTGTTATTTTCCCCCTCTCTCCAACTCTCTGTAGTTGTAGTAAAATTTTTCAGCTCTCCTGCTCTCCCTCCGGATGTTGTATTGTAGCAAGCCAGCCCTATCCTCCTCTTCCTGGGCTGGTCTTAGGGCTCACTCCAGGCCTTCCAGACAGGCCTTCCTTCTCTCACTGCTCCAGGCTCCAAGTGCATAGGCCACGCCTCCAAAGCTCCACCATTGATCCTTGTGCATGAAACTCTTTTCGGACTAAATTTTGAAACAACTGCCTCCCCGTCGGGGAATTGAACACCGGTCTCCCGCGTGACAGGCGGGGATACTCACCACTATATAATCGAGGAACTGACCGGTCCCAAAAAGTTAGTTTGCAGGTGCAGCAGGTAATCAGGAAGGCAAATGGAATGTTGGCCTTCATTGCGAGAGGGATGGAGTACAAAAGCAGGGAGGTCCTGCTGCAACTGTACAGGGTATTGGTGAGGCCGCACCTGGAGTACTGCGTGCAGTTTTGGTCATCTTACTTAAGGAAGGATAGACTGGCTTTGGAGGGGGTACAGAGTCGATTCACGAGGCTGATTCCCGAGATGAGGGGGTTAACTTATGATGATAGATTGAGTAGACTGGGTCTTTACTCGTTGGAGTTCAGAAGGATGAGGGGTGATCTTATAGAAACATTTAAAATAATAAAGTAATAGACAAGATAGAGGCAGAGAGGTTGTTTCCACTGGTCGGGGAGACTAGAACGAGAGGGCACAGCGTCAAAATACGGGGGAGCCAATTTAAAACCGAGTTGAGAAGGAATTTCTTCTCCAAGACATTGGTGAATCTGTGGAATTCTCTGCCCAAGGAAGCAGTTGAGGCTAGCTCATTGAATGTATTCAAATCACAGATATATAGATTTTTAACCAATAAGGGAATTAAGGGTTATGGGGAGCGGGCGGGTAAGTGGAGCTGAGTCCACGGCCAGATCAGCCGTGATCTTTTTGAATGGAAGATCAGGCTCGAGGGGCTAGATGGCCTACTCCTGTTCCTAATTCAAATGTTATGAAACAGCCTTCCAGTCACAAATACACCCATGTACCATTACCTTTTGCTTCCAGCCTGAGCCAATTTTGGATCCAACTTGCCACTTAGCCCTGGATCCCATGGGCTTTTACTTTTGTGACCATTCTGCCATGTGGGACTTTATCCAAAGCATTGCTAAAATCCATATACACTACATCATACACACTAGCCTCATCGACCCTCACGGTTACCTCCTCTCAAAATTCAATCAATTTAGTCAGACATGACCTTCACTTAACTAATCCATGCTGACTCTCCTTAATTAATCCATGTCTTTCCAAATGAAGATTTATCCTGTCCCTCAGGATTTGTTTCCAATAATTTTCCCACCACTGAGGTTCCGGGGTGATGTCAGGAAGCACTTCCTCACACAAATGGTGAGAATCTGTTTCTCTTGGCTCGAGAGTCGAGAACGAAGGGTTATTGTCTCAGGATACGGGCTCGGCCATTTAGGACTGAGCTGATGAGAAATTTCTGCACTCAGAGGGTCGTGAGTCTTTAGAATTCTCTCCCCCAGAGGACAGTGAATGCTGAGTCATTGAGTATATTCAGAGCTGAGATAGAAAGCTGTTTGGACACTAAAGGAATGGAGGGATACGGGGATAGTGCGGGAAAGTGGAGCTGAAGTACAAGATCATCCTGAATCTTATTGAATGGTGCAGCAGGCTCAAGGGGCCATATTGCCTACTCCTGCTCCTGTTTCTTATGTTCTTAAAGGTTGTGGAAATCTGGAACTCTGTTCCCCATAAAACTCAGGCTGGGGCCCAATTGAAAATTCCAAAACTGTGCTTGATAGATTCTTCTTGGGCAAGGGTATTAAGAGTAATGCAACCAAGGCAGGTAGACGGAGTTAAGATACTGATCAGTCACGATCTAATTGAATGGTGGAACTATGACTCAGTCACACTGGGTGGTGCCTGTGAGAGATTCGGTAAACCATCACCAACAGTTCTTGACTTCAGGATTTATAAGAACAAAATACACTCGGCACAGGGTTTTGGCTCAACCTTAAACTTGTATGTTTATTGAACTTGCGTTATTCCCCAGCACACAACCTCCCTGAGATTCTGACCGGAATAACACCGAACCCATAATACAAACCCCCTCCACAAGGTTACCTGAAACCTAACAGGAAATATCACAGTTTAACACCCTTCCACGATTCGACTGCGATTATAAAACGACTGGGACAAATTCCCCGACGGTTTGACTGAAACTTATAATCACCCACACAGCTGGTGGTTGTGGTGTGGATTGTAGGCCGGGACCAGGTGACCACCCTGCATCCTCCTTCACTGCACTGTCCTCGCTCCGAAGTGGTCCTCTTTTTATGGGGCTTCATAATCACAGCATCAAACATATTTCCTGCTGTTCCCCTGTCGACTCTTCCGATGGTTAATAACCTCTTGATCATCAGTGTATTCCACTCCCTGGCCCAGACAGGGGCACGATCAGCTCTCCTGCTGTGTAGTACAATGCAAACCTTCCTTGGGAACAGGTCTGGCTCCACAGTTGAGGAATGTATGAATGTCCCTCTTCCTTCTTGACAGGGACCAGGGACCATTGAAGGTGTGCATGGCCGGCGTCTGGTGCTATTGTCTGTGTTGATTAGATCGATGGCAGGTGTCCTGTATCATTGTCAATGAATCATCATTTCGCTGCAATGTTTGAATGAACCCCTTACTGTATAGCCCACCCTTTGGGTGTTTGTACTGAGGTTTGTTTTTTATTAACCCGTCCCACCGCCCGTGGGTTTTATATTCCATTCGACAATCCATTTTACAGTTGGGGTGAGGGTGGGTGGGGAACAGATCCGACAAGCCTTTATCCACTGAGCCATTGGGAGGAGGGTCCGGTGGCCCTACTGGAAAATGCACGTGTGAGGCCTCAGGTGAGAACAGTGGAATAGCCAGTCGACACTCACTGTCGAGGTTCACACATGGAGTTTGGGCACATGGGTCACATATTGGAGAGAAACTGGTGAGTGTAGAACTGAACCCAGCCAGAGTCAGCACCTTCAGGGGAGGGGAACCAGTGAGTGTAGAACTGAACCCAGCCAGAGTCAGTACCTTCAGGGGAGGAGAGGGAAGGGAACCAGTGAGTGTAGAACTGAACCCAGCCAGAGTCAGCACCTTCAGGGGAGGAGAAGGAGGGGAACCAGTGAGTGTGGAGCTAAACCCAGCATAGGATATTAAGGGAATCAAGGGATATGGGGATAGTGCTGGAAAGTAGAGTTGTGGTAGAAAATCAGCCGTGATCTTATTGAATGGCGGAGCAGGCTCGAGGGGCCGTATGACCTACTCCTGCTCCTGCTTGTTATGTGTGTTCTTGTGTTCATTCACGACTGGATGTGGGAGGACTGCAGAGCTTTGATCTGATTCATTGATTGTGGGATTGCTTAGCCCTGTTTATACCATGCTGCTCTCGCTGCTTAGTATACATGTAGTCCTGTGTTGCAGCTTCCCCAGGCTGGCACCTCATTTCTCAGTACGCCTGGTGCTGCTCCTGGCATGCTCTTCTGCACTTCTAATTGAACCAGGCTTGATGGTAATGTTAGAGTGAGGGATATGCCAGACCATGAGGTTACAGATTGTGGTGGAATACAATGCTGCTGCTGCTGATGGCCCACAGTACCCTGAGGATGCCCCGTTTTCAGCTGCTAGATCTGTTCTGCATCTATCCCGTTTAGCACGGTGATGGTGCCACACAACACATTTGAGAGTGTGTTCGGTGTGACTTTGTCTCCACAATGACTGTGTGCGGTGGTCACTGCTACCAATGCTGTCATAGACAGAGGCAGCTCCATGTGGGACAGGCTGGATGTACCCGATGGTCTTTACCTGTCCGTCATTGTTCGTATCTGTGACAGGTAGATTGGTGAGGATCAGGTCAAGTAGGTTTTTTCCTCGTGTTGGTTCTCTCACCATCTGCTGCAGGCCTAGTCTGGCAGATATGTCCTTCAGGACTCGACCAGCTCAGTCAGTAGTGGTACTACCGAGTCACTCTTGGTGATGGACATTGAAGTTCGCCACCCAGAGTACATTCTGTGCCCTTGCTCCCCTCAGTGCTTCTTCCAAGCTTAAACCAGTGTGAGTAATAGAATAGATTAGATTATAATGTGAGATGTTTCCAACTATAATTGTGAAACTATAAGAACTAACAGCAGGCAGGGTAGTTTAGGCATAATGAGAAAATTACTGAAGAAAAGTAAGTGCTGGGAACCAGGGAAAGTGTCCTTGTAAATCACATATTAGAGAAGTTCCAGCTGTCATTTCCTCACTTCCTGACCAAACACAGCAGAGAAGACAAAGAAGAGTCCGGTGCCAGAGGTGGATCAGTGCCGGGTATAAAAGTGAGGGGAGACTGATGTAAGGGGGCAGTGGGTACTGGAGACACTGGAGATCAAGCTCAGGGCACCCGAGGTTCCATCCAGCGGGCTGACCTGGTGTCAGTTACTGTGGACACGCGGGACTTGCATCTTTACTCTGATTGGTGGATCAGTATAAGATACGGTGGATGACGGAGAAACTGCTCATCTTATAGAAACATAGAAAATAGGTGCAGGAGCAGACCATTCAGCCCTTCTAGCCTGCACCGCCATTCAATGAGTTCATGGCTGAACATGAAACTTCAGTACCCTCTTCCTGCTTTCTCGCCATACCCCTTGATCCCCCGAGTAGTAAGGACTTCATCTAACTCCATTTTGAATATATTTAGTGAATTGGCCTCAACTACTTTCTGTGGTAGAGAATTCCACAGGTTCACCACTCTCTGGGTGAAGAGGTTTCTCCTCATCTCGGTCCGAAATGGCTTACCCCTTTTCCTTAGACTGTGACCCCTGGTTCTGGACTTCCCCAACATTGGGAACATTCTTCCTCCATCTAACCTGTCTAAACCCGTCAGAATGTTGAACGTTTCTATGAGGTACCCTCTCATTCTTCTGAACTCCAGTGAATACGAGCCCAGTTGATCCAGTCTTTCTTGATAGGTCAGTCCTACCATCCCGGGAATCAGTCTGGTGAATCTTCGCTGCACTCCCTCAATAGCAAGAATGTCCTTCCTCAAGTTAGGAGACCAAAACTGTACACAATACTCCAGGTGTGGCGTCACCAAGGCCCTGTACAACTGTAGCAACACGTCCCTGCCCCTGTACTCAAATTCCCTCGCTATGAAGGCCAACATGCCATTTGCTTTCTTAACCGCCTGCTGTACCTGCATGCCAACCTTCAATGACTGATGTACCATGACACCCTGGTCTCGTTGCACCTCCCCTTTTCCTAATCTGTCACCATTCAGATAATAGTCTGTCTCTCTGTTTTTACCACCAAAGTGGATAACCTCACATTTATCCACATTATACTTCATCTGCCATGCATTTGCCCACTCACCTAACCTATCCAATTCACTCTGCAGCCTCATAACATCCTCCTCGCAGCTCACACTGCCACCTAACTTAGTGTCATCCGAAATTTTGGAGATACTACATTTAATCACCTCGTCTAAATCATTAATGTACAGTGTAAACAGCTGGGGCCCCAGCAGAGAACCTTGCGGTACCCCACTAGTCACTGCCTGCCATTCTGAAAAGCACCCATTTACTGCTACTCTTTGCTTCCTGTCTGACAACCAGTTCTCAATCCACGTCAGCACACTACCCCGAATCCCATGTGCTTTAACTTTGCACATTAATCTCTTGTGTGGGACCTTCTCGAAAGCCTTCTGAAAGTCCAAATATACCACATCAACTGGTTCTCCTTTGTCCACTTTACTGGAAACATCCTCAAAAAATTCCAGAAGATTTGTCAAGCATGATTTCCCTTTCACTAATCCATGCTGACTTGGACCTATCATGTCACCATTTTCCAAATGCGCTACTATGACTTGCTTAATAATTGATTCCATCATTTTACCAACTACTGAGGTCAGGCTGACCGGTCTATAATTCGCTGTTTTCTCTCTCCCTCCTTTTTTAAATATTGGGGTGACAATAGGAACTGATCCAGAGTCAATGGAATGTTGGAAATTGACTGTCAATGCATCCGCTATTAACAAGGCCACCTCCTTAAGTACTCTGGGATGCAGTCCATCAGGCCCTGGGGAATTATCGGCCTTCAATCCCATCAATTTCCCCAACACAATTTCCCGACTAATAAAGATTTCCCTCAATTCCTCCTGCTTACTGGACCCTCTGACCCCTTTTATATCCGGAAGGTTGTTTGTGTCCTCCTTAGTGAATACCGAACCAAAGTACTTGTTCAATTGGTCTGCCATTTCTTTGTTCCCCGTTATGACTTCCCCTGATTCTGACTGCAGGAAACCTACGTTTGTCTTTACTAACCTTTTTCTCTTTACATACCTATAGAAACTTTTGCAATCCAGCTTAATGTTCCTTGCAAGCTTCTTCTCCCACTCTATTTTCCCTTCCCTATTCAAACCCTTTGTTCTCCTCTGCTGCGTTCTAAATTTCTCCCAGTCCCCGGGTTCGCTGCTATTTCTGGCCAATTTGTATGCCACTTCATTGGCTTTAATACTATCCCTGATTTCCCTAGATAGCCACGGTTGAGCCACCTTCCCTTTTTTTATTTTTACGCCAGACAGGAATGTTCATCCATGCGGTCTCTAAATGTCTGCCATTGCCCATCCACAGTCAACCCCTTAAGTATCATTCGCCAATCTATCCAAGCCAATTCACGCCTCATACCTTCAAAGTTACCCTTCTTTAAGTTCTGGACCATGGTCTCTGAATTAACTGTTTCATTCTCCATCCTAATGCAGAAATCCACCATATTATGTTCACTCTTTCCCAAGGGGCCTCGCACAACGAGATTGCTAATTAATCCTCTCTCATTACACAACACCCAGTCTAAGCGGGCCTCCCTCCTAGTTGGTTCCTCGACATATTGGTCTAGAAAACCATCCCTTATGCACTCCAGGAAATCCTCCTCCACCGTATTGCTTCCAGTTTGGCAAGCCCAATCTATGTGCATATTAAAGTCACCCATTATAACTGCTGCACCTTTATTGCATACACCCCTAATTTCCTGTTTGATGCCCTCCCCAACATCACTACTACTGTTTGGAGGTCTGTACACAACTCCCACTAACGTTTTTTGCCCTTTGGTGTTCTGCAGCTCTACCCATATAGATTCCACATCATCCAAGCTAATGTCTTTCCTAACTATTGCATTAATCTCCTCTTTAACCAGCAATGCTACCCCACCTCCTTTTCCTTTTATTCTATCCTTCCTTGTTTCTTATTAAGGTATTAAAGTTGCTGACACTGGACTCTGGAACTTGCTAATTAATAAGGAAAGGGACTTTTACATCCCCAAATCTCTCTACCCCTCCACTCCTTTTAAAATGTTACCATTTAATGTACATTTCCTCCATTTTTCTTCCAAAATGTTTTGCATCAGATTTCTCTGCACTAAATTTCATCTGCCATTCATCCAGCCCATTTACAAACCTATGCATTCAGACTGAGCTCACTTACAGTCCTCTTCACAGAGCCCCACGCTCCCCAATTTTGGCGTCAGCTGGAGATTTTGATCATACTGCAGGTCTGATCACCGATTTTTAAAATAATGTATTTATTATTATTTATTGTCCCTCTGGCCCCAATCTCGATAGCATGACAAAATAAGATTCAGTTACCCCAGTTTGGACTTTCAATTATTGGAAAAAATTCTGAGGGACAGGATAAATCTTCATTCAGGAAGACCGGGATTAATCAGGGACATTCAGTACGGATTTGTTGATGGAAGGTCGTGTCTGACTAACCTGATTGCATTTTTTGAGGAGGTCACACGGAGGGTCGATGACGGTGTTGTGTTTGACGTTATGTATATGGATTTTAACAAGGCTTTTGATAAGATCCCACATGGCAGACTGGTCATGAAAGTAATAGCCCATGTGATACAAGGCAAAGTGGCAACTTGGATCCAAAATTGGCTGAGGTCGGAAGCAAAGGTTAATGGTCAATGGGTGTTTTTGTGACTGGAAGGATGTTTCTGGTATACATCAATGATTTAGACTTGAATGTCAGGGTTATGACTACGAAGTTTGCAGATGAGACGAAAATTGTCCGTGTGGTTGATAATGAAGAAGAAAGCTGTAGACTGCAGGAAGGTATTAATGGACCTGTCAGGTGGGCAGAGCAGGGGCAAATGGAATTCAATCTGCAGAAGTGTGAGGTAATGCATTTGGTGAGGGCGAACAAGGAAAATGAATACACAATAAATAGTCGGACACTGAGAAGTGTAGAGGAACAGGGGGACCTTGGAGTGTTTGTCCACTGATCCCTGAAGGTAGCAGAACAGGTCGATAAGGTGGTTAAGAAGGCGTACGGGGTACTAGACTTTATTAGCCGAGGCATAGAATACAAGAGCTTGAACTGTATAAAACACTAGTTAGGCTACAGCTAGAATACTGCGTGCAATTCTGGTCATCACATTACAGAAAAGACAAGGTATAGAAGAGTTTACCAGGGTGATGCCGGGACTGGAGAATTTTAGGTATGAGGAAAGATTGGATCGGCTGGGGTTATTTTCTTTGGAACAGAGGAGGCTGAGGGGAGAACTTATTGAGGTTTCTAAAATTATGAGGGGCCGAGATGGAGTCGTTAGGAGGGACCTATTCCTCTTAGCAGATGGGTCAATAACTAGGGGCATAGATTTAAAGTAATTGGTAGAAACTTAGAAATTTACAGCGCAGGAGGCCATTTCGGCCCATCGTGTCCACGGCGACCGATAAAGAGCCGCACGGTCCTCGGTCAGCAGCCCTGAAGGTTACATATAAACCTGCGAGCAATGAGCAATGGTGGAAAGGTAAAGAGCACCGAGCCAACCAGTCCGCCTCACACAACTGCGACACCCCTTACACTGAAACATTCTACACTCCACCCCAACCGGAGCCATGTGATCTCCTGGGAGACGCAAAAACCAGATAAAAACCCAGGCCAATTGGGGGAAAAAATCTGTGAAAATTCCTCTCTGACCCATCCAGGCGATCGAAACGAGCCCAGGAGATCACTCTGGCCATATTCGATTTGCTGCAGTACTTACCATCGTATCTGCGCCAGCCAACAGGAGGTTATCCAGTCTAATCCTAATTACCAGCTCTAGGTCCGTAACCCTGCAGATTACACCACTTCAAGTGCCCATCCAAGCACCTTTTAAATGTGGTGAGCGCTTTTGCATCCACCATCCTTCCAGGCAGTGAGTTCCAGATCCCCACAACCCTCTGCGTGAAGAAGCCTCCCCTCAAATCCCCTCTGAGCCTTCCACCAACCACCTTAAAACCATGCCCCCTCGTAATTGATCCTTCCACCAAGGGAAATAGACCCTTGCTATCCACTATATCCATGCCTCTCAAAATGTTGTCACCTCAATGAGGTCTCCTCTCAGCCTCCACTGTTCCAATGAGAGCAAACCCAGCCTATCCAATCTGCCCTCACAGCTAAGATGCTGCATTCCAGCCAGCATCCAAGTAAATCTCTGTACCCTCTCTCGTGTAATCACATCCTTCCTATAATACTTCAACCAGAACTCCAGCTGTGGCCTAACCAGAGTGTTATACAATTGAAGCATAACCTGTGTGCTCTTGTATTCTATGCTTCGGCCAGTAAAGGCAAGCATTCTGTATGCCTTCTTAACCACCTGATCCACCTGACCTGCTACCTTCAGGGATCTGTGGACCAATGGTGGAGCTTTGGAGGCGTGGCCTATTCAGTTGGAGCTGTGCTGCTGAGAGAGAAGGAACTCCCTGCTGAAGCTCCTGTCTGGAAGGCCGAGAGTGAGCCCTGAGACCAGCCCAGGAGTAGGAGCAAAGGGCTGGCTTGCTACAATACAACGTCCGGAGGGAGAGGAGGAGAGCTGAAAATTTCAACAACTTTATTTACTTCTACAGAGAGTTGGAGAGAGTGGGAAAAGAGCAACAACCTGTGTGGAAGGAGGGAGATTCTACAACATTCTACAGGTGGGTGTTGGTGCATTCCCCGAAATACATTGTTTTATTGGTGGGGGGAGAAAAGAAGATTTTCTTCGAGGCCCGGAACATCGCGGGGGCTGTGTGTGTGGAAGTGTGTGGGGGTCTTGCTCACAGCTAGGCCCCACACACCACTGAAGCACCCCTCCCCCATTGCCTAGCCTGGGATAGCTGGAGCAACCTTGCTGAAGATTTACTAATCACCCTATTAAACATCGTTGGGCGTGTGTGCCTGGGTGGCTCCAGCTGTCCTAGATGAAGACATCTTCTCCTCCCACCCGAAGACCATCCCATAAGACTGTGCCTTGCTTTGTTTTCCATCATCTAGGGAGTGAGCCCCAGAAAAACACCCACCAATCACTGTGAGGGGAGACCTGCCCTCTTTCCCACCCCCCACTCTCTCTCTGTCTCTCCCGTCTCTCTCTGAGAGCTCCTTTCCTCCTTAATTGGAAAAACAATTAAGACAACTGAGCAGAGGGAGCAAGGCCCCTCCCCAATTGTCAACTAGGGGAGAGGTGTACCTCATTGAGAGCTCCTCTGCTCATAAATTCAAACGAGGCCAATTTAAGACCATTAAGGCCTGTGACTCTGGGGTGGGTGTTGCCATTAAAGGGACCCCGTGATGGCGACTCCATCCACGCCGGTGGCAGGGCCAGCTAAGACTTATGCGCAGGTGGCGTCCACATTCACGGCGCCTCCTGCGCCACCTGCTGCCCTGCCACCATTCAGACTAATTTCTAAGAAAAACGGGGTCAAGAGCTACACCCACCCCACAATGAGCATTGAGGAGTGCGTGCGTGTGATGGCTGGGGTAGTCGGCCCCTCGGCCATTGTCGCAGCCTCCAAGATGACTGGGAAGGCCGTATTCTTCCTGGGGTCGGAGTTGGCGGTGTCCCTGGCCCTTGAAAAGGGGCTCACTATGGGCGGGACATTCCTGCCGGTGGACCCTCTCGAGGCCACCGCGCACAGGGTCATCATTTCAAACGTCCCGCCCTTTGTTCCCGCTGAGCTCCTCCTCCCTCACCTGCACCAACTGGGGGAGGAAAGGTCAGGGCTCAACCCCATACCGCTCGGCCTCAGGGAGAACAGTCTGCGCCATGTGTTCTCCTTCCGCCATCAGCTCTTTGTCCGGCTGGCGCGGGAGGAGACAACAGAGGGCAATTTTAATGTGGTGCACGAGGGGACTGCCTACCGCGTCTTCTGGACGTCGGATGGCGTGCGGTGCCATGCCTGTAGGGAGATGGGGCACGTTCGCAAGAACTGCCCCGCCTCCAAGACAACCAAACGACCGAAGGCAGCCAAGGCTGGCGCCGCCGCCACCCCTCCCCCTAGTAGCGTCCGCGTGCCGGGAGCCATAGGTGCGCGGGCATCGTCGGAGGCCTTTGTTTTCACGGCCTCTGGCGGGGGGGAGGGAGAGCGTTCGACCGGAAAGAAGGCGCGGAGGAAGGCGAAACATCTCGAGGCGGGTCCCCTCGGTGCGCCAGAAAGTTTGACCACGGCGCTCAGCCCAACCCCGTCACCGGCGAGCGCGGGGTGCCCTGAGCCCTTGCATGAGCCCTTGACCAATACCGCAGAGGGGCTCGGGCGCGGGCAAGATAAGAAAAAGGGGGGGGCGGAGCGGGAGGCCTCGGCAGACACGGAGGTCTCCCTGCCTCCGCGCACCCCCAGGAACAAAAGGAGGCGCCGCTCCAATGAGGCGGAGGGGGAACAACATCCCTCCGCGGAGGAGTCGGTGCCCGCCGCCTGTCCCGCGTCCCCCACCAGCGCCCCCAAACTGCGCCGTAGACGGGAGGAATCTGTCCCCGGGGAGGGAGGGGCAATCGAGGCTGCCCAGCCTCTGCCTCCCGTGGATGGCGTGGAAGATCTGCCTGTCGTGGGGGGCGTGGGGCCAGCGGAGGAATACGATGCCGCCGGGTCGAGCGTCCCGGGGACTGAGGCGGGTGGGGCCGAAAAGGCCGAACCTGAGCCCGCCCAGCTATTAACCAACTTCCCCGGGATTTTCTCGACTCAGCAGAAATACACAGTATTAACAATTTTAATCAATCTGTAGACGCTGACCGGAGGGTGGCGTCGGGGAGGAGGAAGAACAACAATCCTCGCCCCCTACTTTGGAGCTGGGGTACTTGGAGGACCTGGAACATTTCTTTGACCAGGTCTCTCCGTGTTGCCCGGTTCCTGGGGCGGAGGAGGAACCCCTTCTGCTGTCGCTTCCTGACCCAGCACCACTTTTAAAAGAGCCCAGTGCGGACTGCTCGGCCGACGATCCTGGGGGTGGGGTCGGGGCAGAGCCAGGGTCGGATGGAGCGGCCGGGCCGTTTGCTGTACCTCGTGCGGTCGACGGGTCGGCTGCTGGCAGCGACCTCCGGAGGGGGACGGGGACTCGATGGGGGACTCGGGAGAAGATCTAGAGTCCATCGCCAGTGAGGCGGTGGATCTCCTCGTGCCCGCCGCTGAGACCCTCCTCATTCCTGCAAAGGAACTCCGGGACTTTTTGGTCGAGAGCCAGGGTCGCCGCAACCGAACCCATCTGTCCCGGGAAAGATGGTCCGAGCCGGGGCTGCTCGTCGCGTCCATCCGCGCCGCCACTAAAACCATGGCCGCAGGCGGGCCCTTATCAAAAGCGCAAGGCCTTGAGCTGCGCCGGCTCAAAGGGTTCCCCGCTGGGCTGCTGAAGGAGTGGAGGTCAACAAAAGACTCCACTCCCCCCCCCAAAATAGGTTAGGTAGAGGTTACACTATGCTTTTGTCATGAAGATAACCATAGCCAGCCTCAACATCAACGGCGGCAGAGAAGCACACCGTAGATTTTACAATTTTTCACTCCTGCGGGAGGGGAAATATGCGGTGTGCTTCCTGCAAGAAACCCACACCGTTCCGGGAGACGAAGCCACGTGTCTCCTGGAATGGCAAGGAGAGGTCCGCATGAGCCACCTCACCGCCACTTCTAGTGGGGTGGCCATCTTGTTGGCCCCGCATTTTCAGCCGGAGATCTTGGGGGTCGAGGAGCCCGTGCCAGCCGCTTGCTGCACGTCACGGTTTGCCTGGGGGACGTGCAGCTCCATCTCGTGAACGTGTACGCCCCTCAGCCCGGCCTGCAGCAAATGCGCTTCTTTGAAGAGGTGTCCGCTCTTCTTGGCTCCGTCGACGTCGGCGACTGCATTGTCCTCGGGGGAGATTTTAACTGCACCCTCGAGGCGAGGGACCGCTCCGGTGCCCCGCAGAGCATGACGGCGATGGAGAAGTTGAGGGACTTCTTGAGGCTATGGTGGGACGTGGGCAAGGCTCACTTCCACGTCTTCTTGTGCTGAAGTATTGCTTCCTCTGACTTGGATATGGCGTTATATTAGAGTCTCATTCAGCGCTTTACCCACCCGGCAAAAGTCCAATCCATTAAATATTTCGGTCATGACCCAGCACCCTCACATAAGATCCACCGCTTCACTCACTCCCTGTCACAACACCCAAACATCCCTTCCACTGGTACATTCAGTTCCTGTCCCACCATCCACACGTCCCATACATTGGTTCTTTCTGTACCTGTGCCAAACAGCACACGTCCCATCCGATGATTTCATCAGTCCTGACCCACACACCACAAGTCCCATTGGCTAGTTCATTTCATCCTGACACATTTCACACGTAATTGTTTGAGACAGCTGTTATTGCTCTCAATCTGAAATATAAATTCCCTGTTTTTCTCTTCCCTGCAGTGAACTTAGTGACAATAATGATCCTGTCTCGACGAAGGTGCGGTCTCTCCAAGTGTGTCTGCCGTTACCTGGTGGCAATGGCAGCGGTGGATCTACTGGTCGTTATTCTCGACCTGATATCCAGGCAGATTCCTATTGGTTATTCAACCGCTTTTGAGTTCATGTGGGCCATTAAAGTGTGTAATATCCATGCCATCCTGCTTTACGCAGTCACAGACTGTTCCGTCTGGTTCACAGTTGATTTTACCTTTGATCGATGTATAGCCATTTGTTGTCAGAAGCTCAAACCCAAATATTGCACCGAGAAAACGGTGACTGGGGTTGTGGGAACAGTGAGTGCGCTGTTCTGTGCACAGAACACTTTCTGGTAGTTTATGTTTGGAGGTATGTATCAGATTTCCAATAATCCCTGGTTTTGTTTTGTTATATGGGATGTCTATGCGTCACTAGCATGGGCAGTAATTGAATTCCTTCATTATATTATTACACCGTTTTTCCATTTGTTCTGATTCTTCTGCTCAATGCTTTAGCTGTCAAACACTTTTAGTATCGAGCAGAGCTCGTAGGCGACTCCGGGCCCACATTAGTGGGGAGGGTCCCAGTGACCCAGAGATGGAGATGCGAAGGAAATCCATCATTTTACTCTTTGTTATATCCGGCAATTTTATCCTCTTGTGGGCAGTGTTTCTGTGCTCTTCTGTGGTTAATCGATTGTATTCGTTAAAATTTCTTTCTGCATATCTACCTGATTATATACAAGAATTGGGATTTATGCTTCAGCTCCTGAGTTGATGCATCAACACATGTATTTATGCTGTGAAATTCAGAGAGGAGTTGAAGAATGTGGTGAAATATCCCTTTACTGTAATTTTTAAATGTATTAATTAATAAGAATCACACAATGTGTTGGGCGGGTGTTCTGCTCAATCCGCTCATCTCTGTGATACACACACAGTGAGGCCTGTTTTCATCTTTCACCGCCCGGATTCAGCGACTAACAGAAATGATAGAGGTGGGGAAGTCCACGGGGATCAGTGCAGCTGGGCCCCTGCAGGTTTTAACGCCGCTATGACCTCTGGTGCGGCCTGGGACAGGTTTATAAAGCTCCCAACCGCCAGGCTCGGGTCTGATGTGGTTACCCAAAGGCGTGGGGAATGTGTCTCTGTTACTGTACCGTCCACGGGCGGAAGGGCCGCTCAGTCCCAGCACTCCCAGGGAAACCACGGTGGAAATGGCCTGGGACCAAACAACAGCCAGGGAGGGAGGCTTTCAAAGGCTCAAAGCTCAGTGCTTTCAGCCTTTTACAGGCTCCTTATGTTTTTCTCCCAGTGGGGTTTAACCTGAGCAGCCCCAGCGCCTGCTGATAGCGACGAATCCTTCTTTCAGATAATCTACCTTTGGGATTAAAGGGTCTCCTGCAGACGGAGTATGTCCCAGTGACATTCACCACTGTAACGTTCCTTTGTAAATCTGCCTGAACAATGCAGTGATCTGCAGGATGAAGTGATGCCCGCAAATTGAACTCAGCTCCTCCTCACTCTCTGTAAATTCTCCTTGCTAAACATAGCCCATAATATACAGTGTTCAAAGAGGGTGGAAACGAGTTTGTTGCTAGGTATTGCTGTACCTGTGAAGTAATACAGCGGTGAAACCCCCATGACACTGTGCCTGAGCATTGTGACATCACAGACCTGCCCTTCTGACCAAGCCCTGGTCTGTTGTTGACCCACAATCGGATTTCAGACATCCCTTCTCCTTCACCCATCACCTTACATAGAGTTACATAACGTCTGCAACATAGAAAGAGGTCATTTGGTGGCCACCGCTGCACGTTGGTCTGAGCCTGTTTCTTGTGGTTTCCCTGGGGGCTCGTGGAGTCAGCAGCCCGACTGCCTGTAGACGGCAAATTTACAGAGCGACCTTCCCCACCCCGTCCCCTTTCGGCCCAGCACACCATGCCAGAGTTTACTGTATCACCACATCCTGATCTTAAACGGAGGGCACAAAGAGAGTGTTAAACTTGGGAATGGGGAGCGAGTGGGATTCAATGGTAAGTCCTGGGTGAGTCTGGCTGATTATTAGCTGTAAGAAGGGAAATTTAGTTTAAGGTTTTGAATTGAACTTAGAACTTTAACAAATGTAGTTAGCAGAAACTGCCTGTTAGTGGTAGTTAAATATCAGTCAGCATGTAAGTGTTAGTCCTCAATATGTGCTAATTCCTGCGAGCAATGGGCATGGAGCTGAGACAACTTGTGTGTGGCTCCAAAGGTAAGAATAAACACTAACTGCTGATGCACAATGTGTTCAGCACAGTGATATTAAACGGAATTTGGAGAGAATTGGAATGGGAACAGTGGTGGAAGGAGGTGCTGCTTTGGTCTCCAAAATACAGCAGGTAGATGAATGTTTGGTGAGTATTGCCTTTTTCTCGAAGCTTGGTCTAAACTAAGACCTGGGAGCAATAACAACACTTAATTAAAATAATAATTTAACTATATAACCTAATTAATTAATAGAATTATAAATAACCGTTTGAATAAAAACTAACTATTTAAATTAATTCAGTGTGTAAATAAGCAAATACATTTTAAAAAAATAACTAAAGATGGCAGGGTAGGCAATGAGTCAAGACTGCAGTGTGTGAGAGTTTGTGGACAGCAAATCTGTCCCGCATTTCCACATCTGCAGGAAATGTCTCTGCTTTATTCTCTCTGGCTCAGGGTAATTGGGCTGGAGTGCGAGTTCGACACATTCTGAAACACACAGGAGAAGTGATTTCTGGATAGTTTAATCCAGAAAACATTCACACCCCACAGAAAAGCGCAGGTTCAGGAAAGTCCGTGGCTGGATGGGTGCCATGTAGCGAGAACTGAGGAGAGGCTGAGAATGAGACACTGCTCCTGTCCAACAGGTAAGATAGACTCGTTACCTTTAACGAGAAGGATACAGATTGAGTGGAGGACAGCCACAATACATACCAAGGTACGTGGCTCAGAAGGTTGTCCACAGGCAGAGATAGGTAGAAATATTAAACAATTACTTTGCATCAGTATTTATCGGGGAGACAAAAAGGTGGACATGACATCGGATGATATTAGAAATGAAATAACTGCATTTAATAAGAACAAAAGGAAAATATTATTTAAACTAATCAAACCGAAAAAGGATAAAATGCTTGCTTCGGACGAATTACATCTTGGGAAGAGATAGCAGAGGCATTAATAAACATATTTAATATTTCGTTAGAATAAGGTGCAGTGCCGGAGGATTGGCAGATACCTAATGTAATACCTATTTTTAAGAAGGGAGATGGAACGTGTCTGAGGAACTATAGCCCAGTCAACTTAACATCCTTGGTAGGAAAAATAATGGAATCCCTACTAAAGGAGAAAGTGGAAGAACAACTAGAAACCAAAAATGAATAGTCAGCATGGATTATAAAAGGGAAAGTCTTGAATTGACCAAATTCTTTGAATTTTTCGAAGAAGTAACAGATAGCGTAAACTAACGTAATGTAGTAGATGTAATTTATCTAGATTTTCCAAAGGCCTTCGATAGGATACCCCATAATCGACTGAAAGGGCAGATCACAAATCGTAATTACAATTAATAATAATAATTGGGATGTTTTGAAATGGAGTTAACAGATTTTTAAATGGATTCCACAGCCTGATTATCAGACTGTGAAAAGCATGTGTGGGAAGCCTTCCGCACAGGGTCAGATGTTCCAATTCATAGACCAAAGGCCTTGGGAGCTGGGCACAGACACAGATAACATAGGATTTGAATTCTATAACAAAATACAAGTTAAATAAAAAGAATCATAACAACATGTATCCTGAATTACCAATTAAACATATAGAGGCCAGATTGGAGGAAGCAACCTACCAGATAATCATGTATTAATTAATCAGCACGTATTAATTGTAACTTGCATAATTATGTAATGCTATAATCTGAAACTGTATAAAATAAGATGTCTCTGGCAGTTTCTCTGAGCATTCCTTCAAGGATAGCTCCCCTGTTGGCTTGTATCTTTTATTAATAAAAATTGCATTTACTTTAAGGCTAACGGACTCCGAGTGGTGATTTGAAGTTAACCCTAACAACTTGACGCAGTCAGCAGGATCTACTGGACGGGCAGATTAGACTCAAAAAGCCCACCAACCTAACAACGAATGAGTAGAGAATTACCTTGAGGAATTCTCCTCGCAAAGTAACCAGATCCAACGAATCTGAAGCAGAGTCTGTGCAGCCAGTAAATCCAGTTGAGGGGTGCGTCAGGACAAAATAAGTAAATACATGTGTCGGGAGAATAAGTACGTATACGGGATATCGGGGTAAAAGCCTCGGTGTAAATGGTTCCGCTTAAGTAAAGATGTTAAAACAGGAACTGGGGAAAAAGCCCCTGTGTAAGAAATGGCAAAGGAATCTGCTAAGGCATTTGGAGGGGTGATGTATAAACCACCAGAAGAGTTTCTGAGAGATAAATCTGAAAAGCTTAAGAAGATGGTTAAGGCAGGATATGATGAAGCGAAAAAGAGCAGTTTAACAGCCGGAAAGATGAATAGAAAGATACCCGAAGGTGAGATGGACAGAAAAAGTGACAAAAGACAAGAGGATGTAAGTATAAAAATAGATATAGATGACAGAAGGGAATGGACAGAGGAATTTGCCCCAAATTTGTATCCCCACACTAACAGGGTTATGATTAGGAGCAGAGGAAAATAAAGGATTCATTGGGGCCAGAAGACTAGCTTAGTAGATATTTTTCCGAAGACCATAATAAAAACTGTTACTGACTACCTTAAGTGAAGTATTGATCCGAAATTAGAGCCGGCCAAACAATAAGCTTTGTTGAATGAAGAGAGAACTTTGTGAATGTCTGTCTTTGAATGAAAGTGATTGAGTGATTTTTGACTGCGGAATATTTGAGGTGGGAATTAATGAATTTTTCATGTGTCTGAAAGCCTGCTTCAGAAAGTGGTGGAGCTGTCTGTTGTTTTGGCTCCACCCACTTTTTCAGACAGAGTGAAAGTTTTTTTTAACCCTGTGCAGTGTTGTCCTGTATGAGGGAAGTTTTAAGAAAGTATGAACCTAGAATTGAATTACATTTTAATTTAGAAACCCACTTGTGTATTTATTCGGAAGATATGTTCTGGAGCTCGGAAATGCACAAAGGACAGATTTGTCAAGCAAAAGATAAAAAATGCATGTTGGTTTAAAAAAAAATTACTGGGGAAGTACGCCCCATATTCCTTTGTGTAAACACTTGATGAAAAAGCTTCTAGCTCAGTAAAAATATTTTTAAATAAATTGTGTAAAAAATGTTACCTGAATATTGTAAACCAGGGGAATAAACCTTGGGAAATTGCGTGGTAGTTAAACCTGGAACAGAAGTAATGTTGTTATTTGACAATGTCCAGCATGAAATGTGACCTGTGAGCATAAATTGAACAGCCAGAAAAAATTAGCCACAAGACGAAAGCATTGTAAACATGATTGCTAGACCCAATCCTGAGAATAGCTAGTGACACATCAGGAGCAAGGGAGTAACACAAGCAGCTGAGACACAAAGAAGGAAGAAAGAGGAGATCTATAGCAAATGACGTATTAACTGTACAGGGACATCTCGAGTAGGTGCACCAGATATACAGGTGATCCAGGCAAGTGTAGATAGTTTGAGGGGAACAACGGATTTACTAATCAGGAAACAGACCAGGATTGGGATAGAATCTTCACAGTTAGAATCCAAAACATCCAAAAAAATGCTAC
Organism: Pristiophorus japonicus; assembly: GCF_044704955.1. Taxonomy (NCBI): domain Eukaryota; kingdom Metazoa; phylum Chordata; class Chondrichthyes; family Pristiophoridae; genus Pristiophorus; species Pristiophorus japonicus. The sequence continues at coordinate 214,536 of NW_027254382.1, read as the reverse complement.
AGGGTGTATCCGTATTGGAAGGCCATGCACGAACAATTAACGAGCTAAATAAGCAGGAATTGAGAGGACGATGCCGAGGACAGGAAAAGAGACACATGTCATGCCTATGGGAGGTGGATGATTGGTCAGGTGAGACACAATGTGGATCAGATACAAACCGGGCAAGTTACAGATTCAATAAATAGCACCCAGTTAAAAGAAATGGCACAGCACACTGGGCCATTAGATGCATGCACCCTGAAACATAGAAACATAGAAACATCGAAAAAGTTTGCAAGAATAGACCATTCGCCCCTTCAAGCCTGCACCAACATTCAATAAGATCATGGCTGATCATTCACCTCAGTACCCCTTGACAGCTTTCGCACCACACCCCTTGATCCCATTAACTTAACGGCCATATCCAACTCCCTCTTGAATATATCTAATGAACTGGCATCAACAACGTTCTGCGGAAGAGAATTCCACATGTTAACAACTCTCTGAGTGAAGAAGTTTCTCCTCATCTCGGTCCTAAATGGCTTATCCCTTGTCCTCAGACTATGACCACTGGTTCTGGACTTCCCCAACATCGGGAACATTCTTCGTGCATCTAACCTGCCCAGTCCCGTCAGAATGTTTCTGAGGTCCCCTCTCATTCTTCTAAACACCAGTGAATACAGACTCAGTCGATCCTATCTCTCCTCATATGTCAGTCCTCCCATCCCGGAAATCAGTCTGGTGAACCTTTGCTGCACTCCCTCAATAGCATGAACGTCCTTCCTCAGATTAGAACAAAACTGAACACAGTATTCCAGGTGAGGTTTCACCAAGGCCCAGTACAGCTGCTCTATTAAAATCCCCAAGATATGGGGCCAACATGCTATTTGCCTTCTTTCTGTCTCCTGCACCTGCATGACAATCTTCAATGACTGATGTACCATGACACCCGGATCTCGTTGCACTTCCCCTTTTCCTCTTCTGCCGCCATTCAAATAATATTCTGCCTTCGTGTTTCTGCCACCAAAGTGCATAACCTCACATCTATCCACATTACACTACATCTGCCATGCAATTGCCCACTCACCTAACCTGTCCAAATCACCCTGCAGCCTCTTAGCATCCTCCTCACATTTCACACCGCCATCCAGCATATTGTCATCTGCAAACTTGGAGATATTATTCAAAATTTCTTCATCTAAATCATTGATGTATATTGTAAATTGCTGGCGTCCCAGCACTGAGCCCTGCGGCACCCAACTAGTCACTGTCTGCCATTATGAAAATTACCCGTTTATCCCGACTCTCTGCTTCCTGTCTGCCAATGAGTTCTCTATCCACGTCAATACATTACCCCCAATACCATGTGCTTTAATTTTGCACACCAACCTCTTGTGTGGGACCTTGTCAAAATTATTTTGCTAGTCCCACTACACCATATCCACTGGTTCTCCCTTGTCGGCTCTACTAGTTACATCCTCACACAATTCTAGAAGATTTGTCATGCTTGATTTTCCATTCATAAATCCATGCTGACTTGGACCAATCCTGTCACTGCTTTCCAAATGGGCTGCTATTTCATCTTTAAAAATTAATTACGACATTTTCCCCACCACTGATGTCAGGCTAACTGGTCTATAATTACCCGTTTTCTCTCTCCCTCCTTTTTCAAAATGTGCTGTTAGATTAGCTACCCTCCAGTCCATACAAACTGATCGAGAATCGATGGACTGTTGGAAAATAATCACCAATGCATCCACTATTTCTAGGGCCACTTCCTTAAGTACTCTGGGATGCAGACCATCAGGCCCCGGGGATTTATTGGCCTTTAGTCCCATCAATTTCCCTAACACAATTTCCCACAAATAAGGATTTTCTTCAGTTTCTCCTTCTCACTAGCCCCTCGGTCACGTACCATTTCCAAAAGATTATGCGCGTCTTCCTTCGTGAAGGCAGAACCAAAGTATTTGTTCAACTGGTCTACCATTTCTTTGTTCCCTATTATAAATTCACCTGAATCTGACTGCAAGGGACCTACGTTTGCCTTCACTACTCTTTTTCTCTTCAAATATTTATAGAAGTGTTTATGTTCCCAGCAAGCTTCCTCTCATACTCTATTTTCCCCCTCCTAATTAAACCCTTTGTCCTCCTCTGCTGTATTCTAAATTTCTCCCCGTCCTCGGATTGATGCTTTTTCTGACCAATTTATATGCCTCTTCCTTGGATTTAACGCTATCCTTAATTTACCTTGTTAGCCACGGTTGAGCCACCTTTCCCATTTTATTTTTACTCCAGACAGGGATGTCCAATTGTTGAAGTTCATCCATGTGATCTTTATATGTTTTCCATTGCCTATCTGCCGTCAACCCTTTATGTATCATTTCCCAGTCTATGCTAGCCAATTCATGTCTCATACCATCGAAGTTACCTTTCCTTAAGTTCACGACCCCAGTCTCAGAATTAATTTTTCACTCTCCACCTTAACAAAGAATTCTACCTTATTGTGGTTACTCTTCCCCAAGGGGCCTCGCACAACAAGATTGCTAATTAGTCCTTTCTCATTACACATCAAGCAGTCGAGGATGGCCAGCCCTCTAGATGGTCCCTCGACATATTGGTCGAGAAAACCATCCCTAATACACTCCAGAAAATCCTTCTCCACCGTATTACTACCAGTTTGGTTAGCCCAATCTATGTGTAGATTAAAGTCGCCCATGATAACTGATGTACCTTTATTGCACACATCCCTACTTTCTTGTTGGATGCTGTCAGCAAACTCACTACGATAGTTTGGTGGTACACAACGCCCACTAGCGTTTTTTCCCCTTTGATATTCCACAGATCCACCCACGTGGAATCCACACGAATGTCCTTCCTGACTATTGCATTCATTTCCTCTTCAACCAGCAATGCCACCCACCTCCTTTTCCTTTGTGTCTATCCTTCCTGACTGGTGAATACCCCTGGATGTTGCATTCCCGGCCTTCGTCAACCTGGAGCCATTTCTCCATGATGCCAATTGCATCATATTCATTAATTGCTGCCTGTGCAGTTAATTTGTCCACCTTATTACGAATACTCCTCGCATTGAGGCACAGTGCCTTCAGGCTTGTTATCTTAACACACCTTGTCCCTTAGAAGTTTGCTGCAATATGGCCCTTTTTGATTTTTTCCTTTGGGTTTATCTGCCCTCCACCCTTACATTTCTGCCCCCAACGGTTCCATCCCGCTGCCATATCAGTTTAACCCCTCCCCAACAACATGAGCAAACTCTCCCTCGTGGACATTGGTTCTGCTGAGGTGCAGACCGTCCGGTTTGCACAGGTCCCAGCTCCCACAGAACGGTTCCAATGTCCCAAGAAATTGAATCCCTCCCTTCTGCAAAACACAGTCATCTGAACTATCCTGCGATTCCTACTCTGAAAAGTGGTAGCTCTCCCTGAGATTGCTACCTTTGAGGTCCGATTTTTTAATTTAGCTCCCAGCTCCCTAAATTCAGCTTCTAATTCCTCAGACACAGAGAGTCAGACTCAAACACATAAAGAGCACTCTAAAGACAGAGAGTGAGAGGCACAGATACATTGCACAATTCCATTTGTTTGAATGTTACAAAGTTAACGACAAATGCAGATTCAACAGAATAGATTTTGGTATAACTGAGCAGGATGGCAGGAAATCGGTTTGAATTTAAAGATTTACCAGGAGTGGGGTTCGAACCCATGCAGGTATAAACCCTTTGGATTTTCCGTCCAACGCCTTAACAACTCGGCCATCCTGGTTTCGTCAGTATTCGGATTTTGTCTTTGTGAGAATCTGGGCTGCAGCTCCACTCTCACAGACACAGGTTTTCAATGAGCATTTTCGAATATTTATAGTAATATTGACACAGGGGCAACTCTCCTGTTCTTTTTCGAGTAATGCTCTGGGAGCTTTCACATCCACCCGAGGGTGCAGACAGAACTTCAATTTAACATTTTATCCGAAAGTCAACAGCTTCAACAATGCAAAATCCCCCAAGTACTGCATTTGAATGTCAGCCAAGATTATATGTTCAAGTCTCAGGAGTGGGACTTACACACACAACCTCCTTATTCAGTCGAGAATGCTGCCACTGAACCAAAGCCGATACCAAAGTTCACATCCGTATTATTTTCCCCAAGTCTTTTTATAAAGTTTCAGGACATACAGAAGTAATATTCAACATTTTAAAAAAGCTTCATTGTCGTCGGGGTATTGAACGCCTACCTCGCGCGTGAAAGAGAGGGATATTAACTAAGACACGAATGAGGAGCTGACGGGTGTGGATTCTGTCAGTGCAGGAATCGAGCTGAGAACAGAAATGGACACCATGAGAAGTAGACAGACACATTGAGAGACAGAGACAAACCGACAAACAGGGAGAGACAGACAGCGAGATAGAGACAACGTGAGACAGAAAGTGTGAGACTGAGAAGGAGAGGCAGACTGAGTGAGAAAAAGACACAAACACACACACATACAGATATAAAGAGAGAGAGGGAAACAGTGAGAGAAAGACAGTGATAAAGACAGTAACAAGGAGAGAGACAGATGAAGAGTGAGCGACAGATAGAGAGATATAGAGAGATATAAACAGAAAATGATGGAAATACTCAGCAGGTTAGAGACAGGAACTAACAGAGACAGGCAAATAGAGACAGACAGGTCGAGACATAGACAGACAGAGATGATGGGAATGAGAGAGACAGTCAGACAGAGAGACTGAGAGAATCCCACTGGAACAGAACTGGACATCGTGAGAAAGAGACAGACACGTTGAGAGACAGACAAAGAGGGAAACAGGAAGAGACAGACAGCGAGATAGAGGCAAAGAGAGACAGAATGTTTGAGATTGAGAGGGAGGGTCAGTCTGAATGAGAAAACGACTCAAACACATACATACAGAGAGATGTGTTTGTGTGCTCCATAAAGAGAAGGAGGCAAATATGATGCAATGACAGAGACAAAGACAGGGACAATGAAAGAGACAAAGAGGGAGACAGATAGAGAGAAAGACAGATAGAGACAATAATTCGGTTCTGTCTTTACAAAGGAAGATACAAAAAACCTTCCGAATGTACGAGGGGACTGTGCATCTCGTGAGAATGAGGAACTGAGAGATATCCTTATTGGCGGGAAATTGTGTTGGAGAAATTGTTGGGATTAAAAGCCGATAAATCCCCGGCTCCTGATAGTCTACATCCCAGAGAACTTAAGGAAGTGGCCCTAGAAATAGTGGATGCATTGTTGATCATTTTCCAACAATCTATCGACTCTGGATCAGTTCCTATGGACTGGAGGGTAGCTAAGGTGATGGCACTTTTTAAAAAAGGAGGGAGAGAGAAAGCAGCTAATTATAGACCAGTTAGCCTGGCATCAGTCGTGGGGAAAATATTGGAATCAATCATTAAGGATGAAATAGCAGCCCATTTGGAAAGCAGTGACAGGATCGGACCGAGTCAGCATGGATTTATGAAAGTGAAATCACGCTTGACGAATCTTCTGGAATTTTTTGAGGATGTAATGAGTAGAGTGGAAAAGGGAGAACCAGTGGATGTGGTGTATTTGGACTTTCAATAGGCTTTTGACAAGGTCCCGCACTAGAGATTGGTGCACAAAATCATAGCGCATGGTATTGGGATTAATGTACTGACATGGATAGAGAACTGGTTGGCAGACAGGATGCAGAGAATCGGGATAAACGGGTCCTTTTCAAACTGGCAGGAAGTGACTAGTGGGGTGCCGCAGGGCTCAGTGCTGGGACTCCAGCTCTTTACAATATACATGAACGATTTGGTTGAAGGAATAGAGTGTAATTTCTCCAAGTTTGCGGATGACACTAAACTGGGTGGCGGTCCGAGCTGTGAAGAGGATGCTAAGAGGCTGCAGGGTGAATTGGACAGATTAGGTGAGTGGGCAAATACATGGCAGATGCTGTATAATGTGGATAAATGTGAGGTTATCCATTTTGGGGGCAACAACACGAAGGCAGAATATTATCTGAATGGCGGAAAACTAGAAAAAGGGGAGGTGCAGTGAGACCTTGGTGTTATGGTTCATCAGTCACTGAAAATGGGCATGCAGGTACAGCAGGCGGAAAAGAAGGCAAATGGTATGTTGGCCTTCGTAGCTAGAGGATTTGAATATAGGAGCCAGGAGATCTTTCTGCAGTTGTACAAGGCCTTAGTGAGGACACACCTGGAATATTGTGTTCAGTTTTCGTCTCCTAGTCTGAGGAAGGACGTTCCTGCTGTTGAGGGAGTGCAGCGAAGGTTCACCAGACTGATTCCAGGGATGGCAGGACTGTCATATGAGGAGAGATTGGATCAACTAGGCCTTTAATCACTGGCGTTTAGAATGATGAGAGGGGATCTCATAGAATCATATAAGATTCTGACGGGAATGCACAGGTTAGATTCGGGAAGAATGTTCTCGATGTTGGGGAAGCCAGAACCAGGGGACATAGTCTTAGGATAAGATGCAGGCCATTTAGCAGTGAGATGAGTAGAAACTTCTTCACTCAGAGAGTTGTTGACCGGTGGAATTCCCTGCCACAGAGAGCTGTTGAAGCCAGTTTATTGGATATATTCAAGAGAGAGTTAGATATGGTCCTTACGGTTAAGTGGATGAAGTGGGATGGAGAGGAAAACAGGAAAGGGTAACTGAAAGAATGATCAGCCATGATAATATTGAATGGCGGTGCAGGGTCGAAGGGCCTAATGGCCTACTCCTGCAGCTTTTTTCTATGTTTCTATGTTTCAAAAACAGAAAATGATGGAAATGTTCATCAGATTAGATACAGGGACAACATGAGACAGCAAAGACACGGACAGGGAGTGCTGCACTTGAGTGTTTGCCAAGATGATAATGCTCAAGTCTCAGAAGTGCGACTTGAACACACAAACTCCCGATTCAGTCGAGAATGCTGCCACTGAAACAAAGCCAATACAAAAGTTCACAACCTTATTATTTCCCCCAAGTCTGTTTTATAAGTTCCAGGACATACCAAATTCATGGTGATGATTTCCACAGACAGGTGAACATACACAGAGACATATATAGAGATAGACAGACACAGAGACACAGATAACCAAACATGTGCACGCACCAACGGGCATGCACAGATGCCTTCTTCATCTCGAGGGATAGACAGGCTGAATCACTGTCGCAACTTTGACTGATGTTTGCGATTTTTGAAACGGATGTATCGTGAATATTGCAGATTAATAAAAATGAGAAAAAAATGTCAGTGTTGAAAGGTGTGGGACGTTATTCCATCGATCTTAGGAGCAGTTTGGCAGAGAACCGGTTAAATTGTGAAATGGAATGAAAAATGCTGAGAATGGTAGTCGGCAGGATTCGAACATGCGCGGGATAACCCAATGGATTTCTAGGCCATCGCCTTAACCACTCGGCCACGACTACTGTGTCACTGCCTTTTCAAACGTTACTCAGAAAAAACTCAGTCATCCATCTCTGTGCAGCAGACGGCCAAAGACGCCTGAAAGATTCTCCGTTTGCTAAAAATCTGGACCAGGCAATCTCCTCTATCTGTATTTTTACAGTTCGATATTGCTCTGGAACTTTTTAATCTGAATCTCTTCCAAGAAACAGAAGTAAAATTCTACATTTTGAAACAACTGCCTCCCCGTCGGGGAATTGAACCCCGGTCTCCCGCGTGACAGGCGGGGATACTCACCACTATACTAACGAGGAACTGACGTGTACTAGTTCTGCCAGAGCAGTAATCGAGCCACTGTGAACAGAATTGGACACCATGAGAAGTCAACAGACACATTGAGAGACAGAGACAAACCGACAAACAGGGAGAGACAGACAGCGAGATAGAGACAACGAGAGACAGAAAGTGTGAGACTGAGAAGGAGAGGCAGACTGAGTGAGAAAAAGACTCAAACATATACATATACAGAGATATGTGTGTGTTTGATCTATCAAGAGAGAGAGAGGGAAAGAGTGATAGAAAGACAATGATAAAGACAGTTACAAGGAAAGAGACAGATGGAGAGAGAGCGATAGAGACTGAAACAGAAAATGATGGACATACTTCTCAGCTTACAGGCAGGGACTAACAGAGACAGGCAAAGACATGGACAGACCGAAATGATGGGAAAGAGAGAGCCAGTCAGACAAACAATCTGAGAGAATCCCATTGGAACAGACGTGGCACCGTGAGAAAGAGACAGATTGAGAGACAGAGACAAACAGAGAAACAGGGACATCCAGAGTGAGTCAGACTGAGAGAGACAAAGACTCAAACATACAAACACATACACAACTCTCTGAAGAGAGAGAGAGGGAGAGACCGAGCGACGCAGATACATTTCACAATTTCATTTCATTATCGGTTCAGAGTGTCACATTGTTACAGAAAATTGCTGATTCAACCGATGAAAATCCGGTCTCACTGATCAGAATGGGAGGAAATCCGTGTTAAATTAAAGAGATACCAGGAGTGGTGTGCGAACCCACGCGGGAAAAATCCATTAAAATTCAAGGCCAACGCCTCAACCACTCGGCGATCCTCGTCCTATGAGAACCTGCATTCCGTCTCTGTGAGAATCTGGGCTTCAACCCCGACCCCACATACAAACACATACACATCGGCTTTCAGTGAGCATTTAGGAACATTTTTAGAAATATTGAGACGGGGGCAACTCTCCTATTCTTTTTCGAGTAATGCACTGGGAACTTTCATATCCACCCGAGGGTGCAGACGGAGATTCAATTTAACATTTCATCCGAAAGTCAACAGCTTCAACATTGCAAATTCCCCAAGTGCTGCACTTGAGTGTTTGCCAGGATGATAATGCTCAAGTCTCAGAAGTGCGACTTGAACACACAAACTCCCGATTCAGTCGAGAATGCTGCCACTGAACCAAAGCCGATACAAAAGTTCACAACCTTATTATTTCCCCCAAGTCTTTTTTATAAATTCCAGGACATACCAAATTCATGGTGATGATTTCCACAGACAGTTGCACATACACAGAGACATATAGAGAGATAGACAGAAACAAAGACACGCACACACATAACCAAAAATGTGCACGCACCAACGGGCATGCACAGATGCCTTCGTCATCTCGAGGGATAGACAGGCTGAATCACTGTCGCAACTTTGACTGATGTTTGCGATTTTTGAAACGGATGTATCGTGAATATTGCAGATGAATAAAAATGAGAAAAAAATGTCAGTGTTGAAAGGTGTGGGACGTTATTCCATCTATCTCAGGATCAGTTTGGCAGAGAACCGGTTAAATTGTGAAATGGAATGAAAAATGCTGAGAATGGTATTCGGCAGGATTCGAACATGCGCGGGATAACCCAATGGATTTCTAGTCCATCGCCTTAACCACTCGGCCACGACTACTGTGTCGCTGCCTTTTCAAACGTTACTCAGAAAAAACTCAGTCATCAATCTCTGTGCAGCAGACGGCCAAAGACTCCTGAAAAATTCTCCGTTTGCTAAAAATCTGGACGAGGCAATCTCCTCTATCTGTATTTTTACAGTTCGATATTGCTCTGGAACTTTTTAATATTAATCTCTTCCAAGAAACAGAAGTAAAACTCTACGATTTGAAATAACTGCCTCCCCGTCGGGGAATTGAACCACAGTCTCCCGCATGACAGGCGGGGATACTCACCACTATACTAACGAGGAACTGACGTGCACCACTTCTGTCAGAGCAGTAATCGAGCCACTGTGAACAGAACTGGGCACCATGAGAAGTCGACAGACTCATTGAGAGACAGAGACAAACCGACAAACAGGGAGAGACAGACAGCGAGATAGAGACAACGAGAGTCAGAAAGTGTGAGACTGAGAAGGAGAGGCAGACTGAGTGAGAAAAAGACTCAAACATTTCCATATACAGAGATGTGTGTGTGTGATCTATTATGAGAGAGAGAGGGAAAGAGTGATAGAAAGACAATGATAAAGACAGTTACAAGGAGAGAGACAGATGGAGAGAGAGCGATAGAGACTAAAACAGAAAATGATGGAAATACTTCTCAGCTTACAGGCAGGGACTCACAGAGACAGGCAAAGACATGGACAGACCGAAATGATGGGAAGGAGAGAGCCAGTCAGACAAAGATTCTGAGAGAATCCCATTGGAACAGACGTGGCACCGTGAGAAAGAGTCAGATTGAGAGACAGAGACAAACAGAGAAACAGGGACAGCCAGAGTAGTCAGACTGAGAGAGACAAAGACTCAAACACACAAACACATGCACAAATCTCTGAAGAGAGAGAGAGGTGGAGACCGAGCGAACGCAGATGCATTTCACAATTTCATTTCATTATCGGTTCAGAGTGTCACATTGTTACAGAAAATTGCTGATTCAACCGATGAAAATCCGGTTCACTGATCAGAATGGGAGGAAATCCGTGTTAAATTAATGAGATACCAGGAGTGGGGTACGAACCCACGCGGTAAACAACCATTAAAATTCAAGGCCAACGCCTCAACCATTCGGCTATCCTGGTCCTGTGAGAGCCTGCATTCTGTCTCTGTGAGAATCTGGGCTTCAACCCCAACCCCACATACAAACACATACACATCGGCTTTCAGTGAGCATTTACGTACATTTTTAGTGATATTGAGACGGGGGCAACTCTCTAATTCTTTTTCGAGTAATGCACTGGGAACTTTCATATCCACGCGAGGGTGCAGACGGAGCTTCAATTTAACATTTCATCCGAAAGACAACAGCTTCAACATTGCAAAATTCCCCAAGTGCTGCACTTGAGTGTTAGCCAAGATGATAATGCTCACGTCTCAGAAGTGCGACTTGAACACACAAACTCCCGATTCAGTCGAGAATGCTGCCACTGAAACAAAGCCGATACAAAAGTTCACAACCTTATAATTTCCACCAAGTCTGTTTTATAAGTTCCAGGACATACCAAATTCATGGTGATGATTTCCACAGACAGGTGCACATACACAGAGACATATATAGAGATAGACAGACACAGAGACACACACACACATAACCAAAAATTTGCACTCACCAACGGGCATGCACAAATGCCTTCGTCATCTCGAGGGATAGACAGGCTGAATCACTGTCGCAGCTTTGACTGTTTGCGATTTTTGAAACGGATGTATCGCGAATATTGCAGATTAATAAAAATGAGAAAAAAATGTCAGTGTTGAAAGGTGTGGGACGTTATTCAATCTATCTCAGGATCAGTTTGGCAGAGAACCGGTTAAATTGTGAGATGGAATGAAAAATGCTGAGAATCGTAGTCGGCAGGATTCGAACCTGCGCAGGATAACCCAATGCATTTCTAGTCCATCGCCTTAACCACTCGGCCACGACTACTATGTTGCTTCCTTTTTTTAACGTTACTCAGAAAAAACTCAGTCATCCATCTCTGTGCAGCAGACGGCCAAAGACTCCTGAAAAATTCTCCGTTTGCTAAAAATCTGGACGAGGCAATCTCCTCTACCTGTATTTTTACAGTTCGATATTGCTCTGGAACTTTTTAATATTCTTCTCTTCCAAGAAACAGAAGTAAAACTCTACGATTTGAAATAACTGCCTCCCCGTCGGGGAATTGAACCCCGGGCTCCCGCGTGACAGGCAGGGATACTTCCCACTATACTAACGAGGAACTGACGTGCACCAGTTCTGCCAGAGCAGTAATCGAGCCACTGTGAACAGAACTGGACACCATGAGAAGTCGACAGACACATTGAGAGACAGAGACAAACCGACAAACAGGGAGAGACAGGCAGCGAGATAGAGACAACGAGAGACAGAATGTGTGAGACTGAGAAGGAGAGGCAGACTGAATGAGAAAAAGACTCAAACATATACATATACAGAGATGTGTGTGTGTTTGATCTATTAAGAGAGAGAGAGGGAAAGAGTGATAGAAAGACAATGATAAAGACAGTTACAAGGAAAGAGACAGATGGAGAGAGAGCGATAGAGACTAAAACAGAAAATGATGGAAATACTTCTCAGCTAACAGGCAGGGACTAACAGAGACAGGCAAAGACATGGACAGACCGAAATGATGGGAAAGAGAGAGCCAGTCAGACTAAGAATCTGAGAGAATCCCATCGGAACAGACGTGACACCGTGAGAAAGAGACAGATTGAGAGACAGAGACAAACAGAGAAACAGGGACAGCCAGAGTGAGTCAGACTGAGAGAGACAAAGACACATACATACAAACACATACACAACTCTCTGAAGAGAGAGAGAGGGAGAGACCGAGCGACGCAGATACATTTCACAATTTCATTTCATTATCGGTTCAGAGTGTCACATTGTTACAGAAAATTGCTGATTCAACCGATGAAAATCCGGTCTCACTGATCAGAATGGGAGGAAATCCGTGTTAAATTAAAGAGATACCAGGAGTGGTGTGCGAACCCACGCGGGAAAAATCCATTAAAATTCAAGGCCAACGCCTCAACCACTCGGCTATCCTCGTCCTGTGAGAACCTGCATTCCGTCTCTGTGAGAATCTGGGCTTCAACCCCAACCCCACATACAAACACATACACATCGGCTTTCAGTGAGCATTTACGAACATTTTTAGGAATATTGAGACGGGGGCAAATCTCCTATTCTTTTTCGAGTAATGCACTGGGAACTTTCATATCCACCCGAGGGTGCAGACGGAGCTTCAATTTAACATTTCATCCGAAGGTCAACAGCTTCAACATTGCAAAATTCCCCAAGTGCTGCACTTGAGTGTTTGACAGGATGATAAAGCTCAAGTCTCAGAAGTGCGACTTGAACACACAAACTCCCGATTCAGTCGAGAGTGCTGCCACTGAACCAAAGCCGATACAAATGTTCACAATCTTATTATTTCCCCCAAGTCTTTTTTATAAGTTCCAGGACATACTAAATTCATGGTGATGATTTCCACAGACAGTTGCACATACACAGAGACATATATAGAGATAGACAGACACAAAGACACGCACACACATAACCAACAATGTGCACGCACCAACGGGCATGCACAGATGCCTTCGTCATCTCGAAGGATAGACAGGCTGAATCACTGTCGCAACTTTGACTGATGTTTGCGATTTTTGAAACGGATGTATCGTGAATATTGCAGATTAATAAAAATGAGAAAAAAATGTCAGTGTTGAAAGGTGTGGGACGTTATTCCATCTATCTCAGGATCAGTTTGGCAGAGAACCGGTTAAATTGTGAGATGGAATGAAAAATGCTGAGAATCGTAGTCGGCAGGATTCGAACATCCGCGGGATAACCCAATGGATTTCTAGTCCATCGCCTTAACCACTCGGCCACGACTACTGTGCCGCTGCCCTTTCAAACGTTACTCAGAAAAAACTCAGTCATCCATCTCTGTGCAGCAGACGGCCAAAGACGGCTGAAAAATTCTCCGTTTGCTAAAAATCTGGACGAGGCAATCTCCTCTGTCTGTATTTTTACAGTTCGATATTGCTCTGGAACCTTTTATGAATCTCTTCCAAGAAACAGAAGTAAAATTTTACAATTTGAAACACCTGCCTCCCCGTCGGGGAATTGAACCCCGGGCTCCCGCGTGACAGGCAGGGATACTTCCCACTATACTAACGAGGAACTGACGTGCACCAGTTCTGCCAGAGCAGTAATCGAGCCACTGTGAACAGAACTGGACACCATGAGAAGTCGACAGACACATTGAGAGACAGAGACAAGCCGACAAACAGGGAGAGACAGACAGCGAGATAGAGACAACGAGAGACAGAAAGTGTGAGACTGAGAAGGAGAGGCAGACTGAGTGAGAAAAAGAATCAAACATATACATATACAGAGATGTGTGTGTGTGTTTGATCTCTTAAGAGAGAGAGAGGGAAAGAGTGATAGAAAGACAATGATAAAGACAGTTACAAGGAAAGAGGCAGATGGAGAGAGAGCGATAGAGACTGAAATAGAAAATGATGGACATACTTCTCAGCTTACAGGCAGGGACTAACAGAGACAGGCAAAGACATGGACAGACCGAAATGATGGGGAAGAGAGAGCCAGTCAGACAAAGAATCTGAGAGAATCCCATTGGAACAGACGTGGCACCGTGAGAAAGAGACAGATTGAGAGACAGAGACAAACAGAGAAACAGGGACAGCCAGAATGAGTCAGACTGAGAGAGACAAAGACTCAAACATACAAACACATACACAACTCTCTGAAGAGAGAGAGAGAGGGAGAGACCGAGCGACGCTGATACATTTCACAATTTCATTTCATTATCGGTTCAGAGTGTCACATTGTTACAGAAAATTGCTGATTCAACCGATGAAAATCCGGTCTCACTGATCAGTCATCCATCTCTGTGCAGCAGACGGCCAAAGACGGCTGAAAAATTCTCCGTTTGCTAAAAATCTGGACGAGGCAATCTCCTCTGTCTGTATTTTTACAGTTCGATATTGCTCTGGAACTTTTTAATATGAATCTCTTCCAAGAAACAGAAGTAAAATTCAACATTTTGAAACACCTGCCTCCCCGTCGGGGAATTGAACCCCGGGCTCCCGCGTGACAGGCAGGGATACTTCCCACTATACTAACGAGGAACTGACGTGCACCAGTTCTGCCAGAGCAGTAATCGAGCCACTGTGAACAGAACTGGACACCATGAGACGTCGACAGACACATTGAGAGACAGAGACAAACCGACAAACAGGGAGAGACAGACAGCGAGATAGAGACAACGAGAGACAGAATGTGTGAGACTGAGAAGGAGAGGCAGACTGAGTGAGAAAAAGACTCAAACATATACATATACAGAGATGTGTGTGTGTTTGATCTATTAAGAGAGAGAGAGGGAAAGAGTGATAGAAAGACAATGATAAAGACAGTTACAAGGAAAGAGACAGATGGAGAGAGAGCGATAGAGACTAAAACAGAAAATGATGGAAATACTTCTCAGCTAACAGGCAGGGACTAACAGAGACAGGCAAAGACATGGACAGACCGAAATGATGGGAAAGAGAGAGCCAGTCAGACAAAGAATCTGAGAGAATCCCATTGGAACAGACGTGACACCGTGAGAAAGAGACAGATTGAGAGACAGAGACAAACAGAGAAACAGGGACAGCCAGAGTGAGTCAGACTGAGAGAGACAAAGACACATACATACAAACACATACACAACTCTCTGAAGAGAGAGAGAGGGAGAGACCGAGCGACGCAGATACATTTCACAATTTCATTTCATTATCGGTTCAGAGTGTCACATTGTTACAGAAAATTGCTGATTCAACCGATGAAAATCCGGTCTCACTGATCAGAATGGGAGGAAATCCGTGTTAAATAAAAGAGATACCAGGAGTGGTGTGCGAACCCACGCGGGAAAAATCCATTAAAATTCAAGGCCAACGCCTCAACCACTCGGCGATCCTCGTCCTGTGAGAACCTGCATTCCGTCTCTGTGAGAATCTGGGCTTCAACCCCAACCCCACATACAAACACATACACATCGGCTTTCAGTGAGCATTTACGAACATTTTTAGGAATATTGAGACGGGGGCAAATCTCCTATTCTTTTTCGAGTAATGCACTGGGAACTTTCATATCCACCCGAGGTTGCAGACGGAGCTTCAATTTAACATTTCATCCGAAAGTCAACAGCTTCAACATTGCAAAATTCCCCAAGTGCTGCACTTGAGTGTTAGCCAAGATGATAAAGCTCAAGTCTCAGAAGTGCGACTTGAACACACAAACTCCCGATTCAGTCGAGAGTGCTGCCACTGAACCAAAGCCGATACAAATGTTCACAATCTTATTATTTCCCCCAAGTCTTTTTTATAAGTTCCAGGACATACTAAATTCATGGTGATGATTTCCACAGACAGTTGCACATACACAGAGACATATATAGAGATAGACAGACACAAAGACACGCACACACATAACCAAAAATGTGCACGCACCAACGGGCATGCACAGATGCCTTCGTCATCTCGAAGGATAGACAGGCTGAATCACTGTCGCAACTTTGACTGATGTTTGCGATTTTTGAAACGGATGTATCGTGAATATTGCAGATTAATAAAAATGAGAAAAAAATGTCAGTGTTGAAAGGTGTGGGACGTTATTCCATCTATCTCAGGATCAGTTTGGCAGAGAACCGGTTAAATTGTGAGATGGAATGAAAAATGCTGAGAATCGTAGTCGGCAGGATTCGAACATGCGCGGGATAACCCAATGGATTTCTAGTCCATCGCCTTAACCACTCGGCCACGACTACTGTGCCGCTGCCCTTTCAAACGTTACTCAGAAAAAACTCAGTCATCCATCTCTGTGCAGCAGACGGCCAAAGACGGCTGAAAAATTCTCCGTTTGCTAAAAATCTGGACGAGGCAATCTCCTCTATCTGTATTTTTACAGTTCGATATTGCTCTGGAACTTTTTAATATTAATCTCTTCCAAGAAACAGAAGTAAAACTCTACGATTTGAAATAACTGCCTCCCCGTCGGGGAATTGAACCACAGTCTCCCGCATGACAGGCGGGGATACTAACCACTATACTAACGAGGAACTGACGTGCACCTATTCTGTCAGAGCAGTAATCGAGCCACTGTGAACAGAACTGGGCACCATGAGAAGTCGACAGACTCATTGAGAGACAGAGACAAACCGACAAACAGGGAGAGACAGACAGCGAGATAGAGACAACGAGAGATAGAAAGTGTGAGACTGAGAAGGAGAGGCAGACTGAGTGAGAAAAAGACTCAAACATTTCCATATACAGAGATGTGTGTGTGTGATCTATTATGAGAGAGAGAGGGAAAGAGTGATAGAAAGACAATGATAAAGACAGTTACAAGGAGAGAGACAGATGGAGAGAGAGCGATAGAGACTAAAACAGAAAATGATGGAAATACTTCTCAGCTTACAGGCAGGGACTCACAGAGACAGGCAAAGACATGGACAGACCGAAATGATGGGAAGGAGAGAGCCAGTCAGACAAAGAGTCTGAGAGATTCCCATTGGAACAGACGTGGCACCGTGAGAAAGAGTCAGATTGAGAGACAGAGACAAACAGAGAAACAGGGACAGCCAGAGTAGTCAGACTGAGAGAGACAAAGACTCAAACACACAAACACATGCACAAATCTCTGAAGAGAGAGAGAGGTGGAGACCGAGCGAACGCAGATGCATTTCACAATTTCATTTCATTATCGGTTCAGAGTGTCACATTGTTACAGAAAATTGCTGATTCAACCGATGAAAATCCGGTTCACTGATCAGAATGGGAGGAAATCCGTGTTAAATTAATGAGATACCAGGAGTGGGGTACGAACCCACGCGGTAAACAACCATTAAAATTCAAGGCCAACGCCTCAACCATTCGGCTATCCTGGTCCTGTGAGAGCCTGCATTCTGTCTCTGTGAGAATCTGGGCTTCAACCCCAACCCCACATACAAACACATACACATCGGCTTTCAGTGAGCATTTACGTACATTTTTAGTGATATTGAGACGGGGGCAACTCTCCTATTCTTTTTCGAGTAATGCACTGGGAACTTTCATATCCACCCGAGGTTGCAGACGGAGCTTCAATTTAACATTTCATCCGAAAGTCAACAGCTTCAACATTGCAAAATTCCCCAAGTGCTGCACTTGAGTGTTAGCCAAGATGATAAAGCTCAAGTCTCAGAAATGCGACTTGAACACACAAACTCCCGATTCAGTCGAGAGTGCTGCCACTGAACCAAAGCCGATACAAATGTTCACAATCTTATTATTTCCCCCAAGTCTTTTTTTAAGTTCCAGGACATACTAAATTCATGGTGATGATTTCCACAGACAGTTTCACATACACAGAGACATATATAGAGATAGACAGACACAAAGACACGCACACACATAACCAAAAATGTGCACGCACCAACGGGCATGCACAGATGCCTTCGTCATCTCGAAGGATAGACAGGCTGAATCACTGTCGCAACTTTGACTGATGTTTGCGATTTTTGAAACGGATGTATCGTGAATATTGCAGATTAATAAAAATGAGAAAAAAATGTCAGTGTTGAAAGGTGTGGGACGTTATTCCTTCTATCTCAGGATCAGTTTGGCAGAGAACCGGTTAAATTGTGAGATGGAATGAAAAATGCTGAGAATCGTAGTCGGCAGGATTCGAACATGCGCGGGATAACCCAATGGATTTCTAGTCCATCGCCTTAACCACTCGGCCACGACTACTGTGCCGCTGCCCTTTCAAACGTTACTCAGAAAAAACTCAGTCATCCATCTCTGTGCAGCAGACGGCCAAAGACGGCTGAAAAATTCTCCGTTTGCTAAAAATCTGGACGAGGCAATCTCCTCTATCTGTATTTTTACAGTTCGATATTGCTCTGGAACTTTTTAATATTAATCTCTTCCAAGAAACAGAAGTAAAACTCTACGATTTGAAATAACTGCCTCCCCGTCGGGGAATTGAACCACAGTCTCCCGCATGACAGGCGGGGATACTCACCACTATACTAACGAGGAACTGACGTGCACCAATTCTGTCAGAGCAGTAATCGAGCCACTGTGAACAGAACTGGGCACCATGAGAAGTCGACAGACTCATTGAGAGACAGAGACAAACCGACAAACAGGGAGAGACAGACAGCGAGATAGAGACAACGAGAGACAGAAAGTGTGAGACTGAGAAGGAGAGGCAGACTGAGTGAGAAAAAGACTCAAACATTTCCATATACAGAGATGTGTGTGTGTGATCTATTATGAGAGAGAGAGGGAAAGAGTGATAGAAAGACAATGATAAAGACAGTTACAAGGAGAGAGACAGATAGAGAGAGAGCGATAGAGACTAAAACAGAAAATGATGGAAATACTTCTCAGCTTACAGGCAGGGACTCACAGAGACAGGCAAAGACATGGACAGACCGAAATGATGGGAAGGAGAGAGCCAGTCAGACAAAGAGTCTGAGAGATTCCCATTGGAACAGACGTGGCACCGTGAGAAAGAGTCAGATTGAGAGACAGAGACAAACAGAGAAACAGGGACAGCCAGAGTAGTCAGACTGAGAGAGACAAAGACTCAAACACACAAACACATGCACAAATCTCTGAAGAGAGAGAGAGGTGGAGACCGAGCGAACGCAGATGCATTTCACAATTTCATTTCATTATCGGTTCAGAGTGTCACATTGTTACAGAAAATTGCTGATTCAACCGATGAAAATCCGGTTCACTGATCAGAATGGGAGGAAATCCGTGTTAAATTAATGAGATACCAGGAGTGGGGTACGAACCCACGCGGTAAACAACCATTAAAATTCAAGGCCAACGCCTCAACCATTCGGCTATCCTGGTCCTGTGAGAGCCTGCATTCTGTCTCTGTGAGAATTTGGGCTTCAACCCCAACCCCACATACAAACACATACACATCGGCTTTCAGTGAGCATTTACGTACATTTTTAGTGATATTGAGACGGGGGCAACTCTCCTATTCTTTTTCGAGTAATGCACTGGGAACTTTCATATCCACCCGAGGGTGCAGACGGAGCTTCAATTTAACATTTCATCCGAAAGACAACAGCTTCAACATTGCAAAATTCCCCAAGTGCTGCACTTGAGTGTTAGCCAAGATGATAATGCTCACGTCTCAGAAGTGCGACTTGAACACACAAACTCCCGATTCAGTCGAGAATGCTGCCACTGAAACAAAGCCGATACAAAAGTTCACAACCTTATAATTTCCACCAAGTCTGTTTTATAAGTTCCAGGACATACCAAATTCATGGTGATGATTTCCACAGACAGGTGCACATACACAGAGACATATATAGAGATAGACAGACACAGAGACACACACACACATAACCAAAAATTTGCACTCACCAACGGGCATGCACAAATGCCTTCGTCATCTCGAGGGATAGACAGGCTGAATCACTGTCGCAGCTTTGACTGTTTGCGATTTTTGAAACGGATGTATCGCGAATATTGCAGATTAATAAAAATGAGAAAAAAATGTCAGTGTTGAAAGGTGTGGGACGTTATTCAATCTATCTCAGGATCAGTTTGGCAGAGAACCGGTTAAATTGTGAAATGGAATGAAAAATGCTGAGAATCGTAGTCGGCAGGATTCGAACCTGCGCAGGATAACCCAATGCATTTCTAGTCCATCGCCTTAACCACTCGGCCACGACTACTATGTTACTTCCTTTTTTTAACGTTACTCAGAAAAAACTCAGTCATCCATCTCTGTGCAGCAGACGGCCAAAGACTCCTGAAAAATTCTCCGTTTGCTAAAAATCTGCACGAGGCAATCTCCTCTACCTGTATTTTTACAGTTCGATATTGCTCTGGAACTTTTTAATATTCTTCTCTTCCAAGAAACAGAAGTAAAACTCTACAATATGAAATAACTGCCTCCCCGTCGGGGAATTGAACCCCAGTCTCCCGCATGACAGGCGGGGATACTCACCACTATACTAACGAGGAACTGACGTGTACCAATTCTGTCAGAGCAGTAATCGAGCCACTGTTAACAGAACTGGGCACCATGAGAAGTCGACAGACACATTGAGAGACAGAGACAAACCGACAAACAGGGAGAGACAGACAGCGAGATAGAGACAACGAGAGACAGAAAGTGTGAGACTGAGAAGGGGAGGCAGACTGAGTGAGAAAAAGACTCAAACATTTCCATATACAGAGATGTGTGTGTGTGATCTATTATGAGAGAGAGAGGGAAAGAGTGATAGAAAGACAATGATAAAGACAGTTACAAGGAGAGAGACAGATGGAGAGAGAGCGATAGAGACTAAAACAGAAAATGATGGAAATACTTCTCAGCTTGCAGGCAGGGACTCACAGAGACAGGCAAAGACATGGACAGACCGAAATGATGGGAAAGAGAGAGACAGTCAGACAAAGAGTCTGAGAGAATCCCATTGGAGCAGACGTGGCACCGTGAGAAAGAGACAGATTGAGAAACAGAGACAAACAGAGAAACAGAGACAGACAGAGTAGTCAGACTGAGAGAGACAAAGACTCAAACACATGCACAAATCTCTGAAGAGAGAGAGAGAGAGGTGGAGACCGAGCGACGCAGATGCATTTCACAATTTCATTTCATTATCGGTTCAGAGTGTCACATTGTTACAGAAATTTGCTGATTCAACTGATGAAAATCCGGTCTCACTGATCAGAATTGGAGGAAATCCGTGTTAAATTAAAGAGGTACCAGGAGTGGGGTACGAACCCACGCGGTAAACAACCATTAAAATTCAAGGCCAACGCCTCAACCACTCGGCTATCCTGGTCCTGTGAAAACCTGCATTCTGTCTCTGTGAGAATCTGGGCTTCAACCCCAACCCCACATACAAACACAGACACATCGACTTTCAGTGAGCATTTACGAACATTTTTAGTGATATTGAGACGGGGGCAACTCTCCTATTCTTTTTCGAGTAATGCACTGGGAACTTTCATTTCCACCCGAGGGTACAGACGGAGCTTCAATTTAACATTTCATCCGAAAGACAACAGCTTCAACATTGCAAAATTCCCCAAGTACTGCACTTGAGTGTTCGCCAAGATGATATGCTCAAGTCTCAGAAATGCGACTTGAACACACAAACTCCCGATTCAGTCGAGAGTGCTGCCACTGAACCAAAGCCGATACAAAAGTTCACAACGTTATAATTTCCCCCAGTCTGTTTTATAAGTTCCAGGACATACCAAATTCATGGTGATGATTTCCACAGACAGGTGCACATACACAGAGACATATATAGAGATAGACAGACACAGAGACACACACACACATAACCAAAAATTAGCACGCACCAACGGGCATGCACAGATGCCTTCGTCATCTCGAGGGATAGACAGGCTGAATCACTGTCGCAGCTTTGACTGATGTTTGCGATTTTTGAAACGGATGTATCGTGAATATTGCAGATTAATAAAAATGAGAAAAAAATGTCAGTGTTGAAAGGTGTGGGACGTTATTCCATCGATCTCAGGATCAGTTTGGCAGAGAACCGGTTAAATTGTGAAATGGAATGAAAAATGCTGCGAATCGTAGTCGGCAGGATTCGAACATGCGCGGGATAACCCAATGGATTTCTAGTCCATCGCCTTAACCACTCGGCCACGACTACTGTGCTGCTGCCTTTCTAACGTTACTCAGAAAAAATTCAGTCATCAATCTCTGTGCAGCAGACGGCCAAAGACGGCTGAAAAATTCTCCGTTTGCTAAAAATCTGGACGAGGCAATCTCCTCTGTCTGTATTTTTACAGTTCGATATTGCTCTGGAATTTTTAATATGAATCTCTTCCAAGAAACAGAAGTAAAATTCTACATTTTGAAACACCTGCCTCACTGTCGGGGAATTGAACCCCGGGCTCCCGCGTGACAGGCAGGGATACTTCCCACTATACTAACGAGGAACTGACGTGCACCAGTTCTTCCAGAGCAGCAATCGAGCCACTTTGAACAGAACTGGACACCATGAGAAGTCGACAGACACATTGAGAGACAGAGACAAACCGACAAACAGGGAGAGACAGACAGCGAGATAGAGACAACGAGAGACAGAAAGTGTGAGACTGAGAAGGAGAGGCAGACTGAGTGAGAAAAAGACTCAAACATATACATATACAGAGATGTGTGTGTGTTTGATCTCTTAAAAGAGAGAGAGGGAAAGAGTGATAGAAAGACAATCATAAAGACAGTTACAAGGAAAGAGGCAGATGGAGAGAGAGCGATAGAGACTGAAATAGAAAATGATGGACATACTTCTCAGCTAACAGGCAGGGACTAACAGAGACAGGCAAAGACATGGACAGACCGAAATGATGGGAAAGAGAGAGCCAGTCAGACAAAGAATCTGAGAGAATCCCATTGGAACAGACGTGGCACCGTGAGAAAGAGACAGATTGAGAGACAGAGACAAACAGAGAAACAGGGACAGACAGAATGAGTCAGACTGAGAGAGACAAAGACTCAAACATACAAACACATACACAACTCTCTGAAGAGAGAGAGAGGGAGAGACCGAGCGACGCTGATACATTTCACAATTTCATTTCATTATCGGTTCAGAGTGTCACATTGTTACAGAAAATTGCTGATTCAACCGATGAAAATCCGGTCTCACTGATCAGAATGGGAGGAAATCCGTGTTAAATTAAAGAGATACCAGGAGTGGTGTGCGAACCCACGCGGGAAAAATCCATTAAAATTCAAGGCCAACGCCTCAACCACTCGGCGATCCTCGTCCTGTGAGAGCCTGCATTCCGTCTCTGTGATAATCTGGGCTTCAACCCCGACCCCACATACAAACACATACACATCGGCTTTCAGTGAGCATTTAGGAACATTTTTAGGAATATTGAGACGGGGGCAACTCTCCTATTCTTTTTCGAGTAATGCACTGGGAACTTTCATATCCACCCGAGGGTGCAGACGGAGATTCAATTTAACATTTCATCCGAAAGTCAACAGCTTCAACATTGCAAAATTCCCCAAGTGCTGCACTTGAGTGTTAGCCAAGATGATAATGCTCAAGTCTCAGAAGTGCGACTTGAACACACAAACTCCCGATTCAGTCGAGAGCGCTGCCACTGAACCAAAGCCGATACAAAAGTTCACAACCTTATTATTTCCCCCAATTCTTTTTTATAAGTTCCAGGACATACCAAATTCATGGTGATGATTTCCACAGACAGTTGCACATACACAGAGACATATATAGAGATAGACAGACACAAAGACACGCACATACATAACCAGAAATGTGCACGCACCAACGGGCATGCACAGATGCCTTCGTCATCTCGAGGGATAGACAGGCTGAATCACTGTCGCAACTTTGACTGATGTTTGCGATTTTTGAAACGGATGTATCGTGAATATTGCAGATTAATAAAAATGAGAAAAAAATGTCAGTGTTGAAAGGTGTGGGACGTTATTCCATCTGTCTCAGGATCAGTTTGGCAGAGAACCGGTCAAATTGTGACATGGAATGAAAAATGCTGAGAATCGTAGTGGGCAGGATTCGAAAATGCGCGGGATAACCCAATGGATTTCTAGGCCATCGCATTAACTACTCGGCCACGACTACTGTGCCGCTGTCCTTTTCAAACGTTACTCAGAAAAAACTCAGTCATCAATCTCTGTGCAGCAGACGGCCAAAGACGGCTGAAAAATTCTCCGTTTGCTAAAAATCTGGACGAGGCAATCTCCTCTGTCTGTATTTTTACAGTTCGATATTGCTCTGGAACTTTTTAATATGAATCTCTTCCAAGAAACAGAAGTAAAATTCAACATTTTGAAACACCTGCCTCCCCGTCGGGGAATTGAACCCCGGGCTCCCGCGTGACAGGCAGGGATACTTCCCACTATACTAACGAGAAACTGACGTGCACCAGTTCTGCCAGAGCAGTAATCGAGCCACTGTGAACAGAACTGGACACCATGAGAAGTCGACAGACACATTGAGAGACAGAGACAAACCGACAAACAGGGAGAGACAGGCAGCGAGATAGAGACAACGAGAGACAGAATGTGTGAGACTGAGAAGGAGAGGCAGACTGAATGAGAAAAAGACTCAAACATATACATATACAGAGATGTGTGTGTGTTTGATCTATTAAGAGAGAGAGAGGGAAAGAGTGATAGAAAGACAATGATAAAGACAGTTACAAGGAAAGAGACAGATGGAGAGAGAGCGATAGAGACTAAAACAGAAAATGATGGAAATACTTCTCAGCTAATAGGCAGGGACTAACAGAGACAGGCAAAGACATGGACAGACCGAAATGATGGGAAAGAGAGAGCCAGTCAGACTAAGAATCTGAGAGAATCCCATTGGAACAGACGTGACACCGTGAGAAAGAGACAGATTGAGAGACAGAGACAAACAGAGAAACAGGGACAGCCAGAGTGAGTCAGACTGAGAGAGACAAAGACACATACATACAAACACATACACAACTCTCTGAAGAGAGAGAGAGGGAGAGACCGAGCGACGCAGATACATTTCACAATTTCATTTCATTATCGGTTCAGAGTGTCACATTGTTACAGAAAATTGCTGATTCAACCGATGAAAATCCGGTCTCACTGATCAGAATGGGATGAAATCCGTGTTAAATTAAAGAGATACCAGGAGTGGTGTGCGAACCCACGCGGGAAAAATCCATTAAAATTCAAGGCCAACGCCTCAACCACTCGGCTATCCTCGTCCTGTGAGAACCTGCATTCCGTCTCTGTGAGAATCTGGGCTTCAACCCCAACCCCACATACAAACACATACACATCGGCTTTCAGTGAGCATTTACGAACATTTTTAGGAATATTGAGACGGGGGCAAATCTCCGATTCTTTTTCGAGTAATGCACTGGGAACTTTCATATCCACCCGAGGGTGCAGACGGAGATTCAATTTAACATTTCATCCGAAAGTCAACAGCTTCAACATTGCAAAATTCCCCAAGTGCTGCACTTGAGTGTTAGCCAAGATGATCATGCTCAAGTCTCAGAAGTGCGACTTGAATACACAAACTCCCGATTCAGTCGAGAGCGCTGCCACTGAACCAAAGCCGATACAAAAGTTCACAACCTTATTATTTCCCCCAATTCTTTTTTATAAGTTCCAGGACATACCAAATTCATGGTGATGATTTCCACAGACAGTTGCACATACACAGAGACATATATAGAGATAGACAGACACAAAGACACGCACACACATGACCAAAAATGTGCACGCACCAACGGGCATGCACAGATGCCTTCGTCATCTCGAAGGATAGACAGGCTGAATCACTGTCGCAACTTTGACTGATGTTTGCGATTTTTGAAACGGATGTATCGTGAATATTGCAGATTAATAAAAATGAGAAAAAAATGTCAGTGTTGAAAGGTGTGGGACGTTATTCCATCTGTCTCAGGATCAGTTTGGCAGAGAACCGGTCAAATTGTGACATGGAATGAAAAATGCTGAGAATCGTAGTGGGCAGGATTCGAAAATGCGCGGGATAACCCAATGGATTCCTAGGCCATCGCATTAACTACTCGGCCACGACTACTGTGCCGCTGCCTTTTCAAACGTTACTCAGAAAAAACTCAGTCATCAATCTCTGTGCAGCAGACGGCCAAAGACGGCTGAAAAATTCTCCGTTTGCTGAAAATCTGGACGAGGCAATCTCCTCTGTCTGTATTTTTACAGTTCGATATTGCTCTGGAACTTTTTAATATGAATCTCTTCCAAGAAACAGAAGTAAAATTCAACATTTTGAAACACCTGCCTCCCCGTCGGGGAATTGAACCCCGGGCTCCCGCGTGACAGGCAGGGATACTTCCCACTATACTAACGAGAAACTGACGTGCACCAGTTCTGCCAGAGCAGTAATCGAGCCACTGTGAACAGAACTGGACACCATGAGAAGTCGACAGACACATTGAGAGACAGAGACAAACCGACAAACAGGGAGAGACAGGCAGCGAGATAGAGACAACGAGAGACAGAATGTGTGAGACTGAGAAGGAGAGGCAGACTGAATGAGAAAAAGACTCAAACATATACATATACAGAGATGTGTGTGTGTTTGATCTATTAAGAGAGAGAGAGGGAAAGAGTGATAGAAAGACAATGATAAAGACAGTTACAAGGAAAGAGACAGATGGAGAGAGAGCGATAGAGACTAAAACAGAAAATGATGGAAATACTTCTCAGCTAATAGGCAGGGACTAACAGAGACAGGCAAAGACATGGACAGACCGAAATGATGGGAAAGAGAGAGCCAGTCAGACTAAGAATCTGAGAGAATCCCATTGGAACAGACGTGACACCGTGAGAAAGAGACAGATTGAGAGACAGAGACAAACAGAGAAACAGGGACAGCCAGAGTGAGTCAGACTGAGAGAGACAAAGACACATACATACAAACACATACACAACTCTCTGAAGAGAGAGAGAGGGAGAGACCGAGCGACGCAGATACATTTCACAATTTCATTTCATTATCGGTTCAGAGTGTCACATTGTTACAGAAAATTGCTGATTCAACCGATGAAAATCCGGTCTCACTGATCAGAATGGGAGGAAATCCGTGTTAAATTAAAGAGATACCAGGAGTGGTGTGCGAACCCACGCGGGAAAAATCCATTAAAATTCAAGGCCAACGCCTCAACCACTCGGCTATCCTCGTCCTGTGAGAACCTGCATTCCGTCTCTGTGAGAATCTGGGCTTCAACCCCAACCCCACATACAAACACATACACATCGGCTTTCAGTGAGCATTTACGAACATTTTTAGGAATATTGAGACGGGGGCAAATCTCCGATTCTTTTTCGAGTAATGCACTGGGAACTTTCATATCCACCCGAGGGTGCAGACGGAGATTCAATTTAACATTTCATCCGAAAGTCAACAGCTTCAACATTGCAAAATTCCCCAAGTGCTGCACTTGAGTGTTAGCCAAGATGATAATGCTCAAGTCTCAGAAGTGCGACTTGAATACACAAACTCCCGATTCAGTCGAGAGCGCTGCCACTGAACCAAAGCCGATACAAAAGTTCACAACCTTATTATTTCCCCCAATTCTTTTTTATAAGTTCCAGGACATACCAAATTCATGGTGATGATTTCCACAGACAGTTGCACATACACAGAGACATATATAGAGATAGACAGACACAAAGACACGCACATACATAACCAGAAATGTGCACGCACCAACGGGCATGCACAGATGCCTTCGTCATCTCGAGGGATAGACAGGCTGAATCACTGTCGCAACTTTGACTGATGTTTGCGATTTTTGAAACGGATGTATCGTGAATATTGCAGATTAATAAAAATGAGAAAAAAATGTCAGTGTTGAAAGGTGTGGGACGTTATTCCATCTATCTCAGGATCAGTTTGGCAGAGAACCGGTTAAATTGTGAGATGGAATGAAAAATGCTGAGAATCGTAGTCGGCAGGATTCGAACATGCGCGGGATAACCCAATGGATTTCTAGTCCATCGCCTTAACCACTCGGCCACGACTACTGTGCCGCTGCCCTTTCAAACGTTACTCAGAAAAAACTCAGTCATCCATCTCTGTGCAGCAGACGGCCAAAGACGGCTGAAAAATTCTCCGTTTGCTAAAAATCTGGACGAGGCAATCTCCTCTGTCTGTATTTTTACAGTTCGATATTGCTCTGGAACTTTTTAATATGAATCTCTTCCAAGAAACAGAAGTAAAATTCAACATTTTGAAACACCTGCCTCCCCGTCGGGGAATTGAACCCCGGGCTCCCGCGTGACAGGCAGGGATACTTCCCACTATACTAACGAGGAACTGACGTGCACCAGTTCTGCCAGAGCAGTAATCGAGCCACTGTGAACAGAACTGGACACCATGAGAAGTCGACAGACACATTGAGAGACAGAGACAAGCCGACAAACAGGGAGAGACAGACAGCGAGATAGAGACAACGAGAGACAGAAAGTGTGAGACTGAGAAGGAGAGGCAGACTGAGTGAGAAAAAGAATCAAACATATACATATACAGAGATGTGTGTGTGTGTTTGATCTCTTAAGAGAGAGAGAGGGAAAGAGTGATAGAAAGACAATGATAAAGACAGTTACAAGGAAAGAGGCAGATGGAGAGAGAGCGATAGAGACTGAAATAGAAAATGATGGACATACTTCTCAGCTTACAGGCAGGGACTAACAGAGACAGGCAAAGACATGGACAGACCGAAATGATGGGAAAGAGAGAGCCAGTCAGACAAAGAATCTGAGAGAATCCCATTGGAACAGACGTGGCACCGTGAGAAAGAGACAAATTGAGAGACAGAGACAAACAGAGAAACAGGGACAGCCAGAATGAGTCAGACTGAAAGAGACAAAGACTCAAACATACAAACACATACACAACTCTCTGAAGAGAGAGAGAGGGAGAGACCGAGCGACGCTGATACATTTCACAATTTCATTTCATTATCGGTTCAGAGTGTCACATTGTTACAGAAAATTGCTGATTCAACCGATGAAAATCCGGTCTCACTGATCAGTCATCCATCTCTGTGCAGCAGACGGCCAAAGACGGCTGAAAAATTCTCCGTTTGCTAAAAATCTGGACGAGGCAATCTCCTCTGTCTGTATTTTTACAGTTCGATATTGCTCTGGAACTTTTTAATATGAATCTCTTCCAAGAAACAGAAGTAAAATTCAACATTTTGAAACACCTGCCTCCCCGTCGGGGAATTGAACCCCGGGCTCCCGCGTGACAGGCAGGGATACTTCCCACTATACTAACGAGGAACTGACGTGCACCAGTTCTGCCAGAGCAGTAATCGAGCCACTGTGAACAGAACTGGACACCATGAGACGTCGACAGACACATTGAGAGACAAAGATAAACCGACAAACAGGGAGAGACAGACAGCGAGATAGAGACAACGAGAGACAGAATGTGTGAGACTGAGAAGGAGAGGCAGACTGAGTGAGAAAAAGACTCAAACATATACATATACAGAGATGTGTGTGTGTTTGATCTATTAAGAGAGAGAGAGGGAAAGAGTGATAGAAAGACAATGATAAAGACAGTTACAAGGAAAGAGACAGATGGAGAGAGAGCGATAGAGACTAAAACAGAAAATGATGGAAATACTTCTCAGCTAACAGGCAGGGACTAACAGAGACAGGCAAAGACATGGACAGACCGAAATGATGGGAAAGAGAGAGCCAGTCAGACAAAGAATCTGAGAGAATCCCATTGGAACAGACGTGACACCGTGAGAAAGAGACAGATTGAGAGACAGAGACAAACAGAGAAACAGGGACAGCCAGAGTGAGTCAGACTGAGAGAGACAAAGACACATACACACAAACACATACACAACTCTCTGAAGAGAGAGAGAGGGAGAGACCGAGCGACGCAGATACATTTCACAATTTCATTTCATTATCGGTTCAGAGTGTCACATTGTTACAGAAAATTGCTGATTCAACCGATGAAAATCCGGTCTCACTGATCAGAATGGGAGGAAATCCGTGTTAAATAAAAGAGATACCAGGAGTGGTGTGCGAACCCACGCGGGAAAAATCCATTAAAATTCAAGGCCAACGCCTCAACCACTCGGCGATCCTCGTCCTGTGAGAACCTGCATTCCGTCTCTGTGAGAATCTGGGCTTCAACCCCAACCCCACATACAAACACATACACATCGGCTTTCAGTGAGCATTTACGAACATTTTTAGGAATATTGAGACGGGGGCAAATCTCCTATTCTTTTTCGAGTAATGCACTGGGAACTTTCATATCCACCCGAGGTTGCAGACGGAGCTTCAATTTAACATTTCATCCGAAAGTCAACAGCTTCAACATTGCAAAATTCCCCAAGTGCTGCACTTGAGTGTTAGCCAAGATGATAAAGCTCAAGTCTCAGAAGTGCGACTTGAACACACAAACTCCCGATTCAGTCGAGAGTGCTGCCACTGAACCAAAGCCGATACAAATGTTCACAATCTTATTATTTCCCCCAAGTCTTTTTTATAAGTTCCAGGACATACTAAATTCATGGTGATGATTTCCACAGACAGTTGCACATACACAGAGACATATATAGAGATAGACAGACACAAAGACACGCACACACATGACCAAAAATGTGCACGCACCAACGGGCATGCACAGATGCCTTCGTCATCTCGAAGGATAGACAGGCTGAATCACTGTCGCAACTTTGACTGATGTTTGCGATTTTTGAAACGGATGTATCGTGAATATTGCAGATTAATAAAAATGAGAAAAAAATGTCAGTGTTGAAAGGTGTGGGACGTTATTCCATCTGTCTCAGGATCAGTTTGGCAGAGAACCGGTCAAATTGTGACATGGAATGAAAAATGCTGAGAATCGTAGTGGGCAGGATTCGAAAATGCGCGGGATAACCCAATGGATTCCTAGGCCATCGCATTAACTACTCGGCCACGACTACTGTGCCGCTGCCTTTTCAAACGTTACTCAGAAAAAACTCAGTCATCAATCTCTGTGCAGCAGACGGCCAAAGACGGCTGAAAAATTCTCCGTTTGCTGAAAATCTGGACGAGGCAATCTCCTCTGTCTGTATTTTTACAGTTCGATATTGCTCTGGAACTTTTTAATATGAATCTCTTCCAAGAAACAGAAGTAAAATTCAACATTTTGAAACACCTGCCTCCCCGTCGGGGAATTGAACCCCGGGCTCCCGCGTGACAGGCAGGGATACTTCCCACTATACTAACGAGAAACTGACGTGCACCAGTTCTGCCAGAGCAGTAATCGAGCCACTGTGAACAGAACTGGACACCATGAGAAGTCGACAGACACATTGAGAGACAGAGACAAACCGACAAACAGGGAGAGACAGGCAGCGAGATAGAGACAACGAGAGACAGAATGTGTGAGACTGAGAAGGAGAGGCAGACTGAATGAGAAAAAGACTCAAACATATACATATACAGAGATGTGTGTGTGTTTGATCTATTAAGAGAGAGAGAGGGAAAGAGTGATAGAAAGACAATGATAAAGACAGTTACAAGGAAAGAGACAGATGGAGAGAGAGCGATAGAGACTAAAACAGAAAATGATGGAAATACTTCTCAGCTAATAGGCAGGGACTAACAGAGACAGGCAAAGACATGGACAGACCGAAATGATGGGAAAGAGAGAGCCAGTCAGACTAAGAATCTGAGAGAATCCCATTGGAACAGACGTGACACCGTGAGAAAGAGACAGATTGAGAGACAGAGACAAACAGAGAAACAGGGACAGCCAGAGTGAGTCAGACTGAGAGAGACAAAGACACATACATACAAACACATACACAACTCTCTGAAGAGAGAGAGAGGGAGAGACCGAGCGACGCAGATACATTTCACAATTTCATTTCATTATCGGTTCAGAGTGTCACATTGTTACAGAAAATTGCTGATTCAACCGATGAAAATCCGGTCTCACTGATCAGAATGGGAGGAAATCCGTGTTAAATTAAAGAGATACCAGGAGTGGTGTGCGAACCCACGCGGGAAAAATCCATTAAAATTCAAGGCCAACGCCTCAACCACTCGGCTATCCTCGTCCTGTGAGAACCTGCATTCCGTCTCTGTGAGAATCTGGGCTTCAACCCCAACCCCACATACAAACACATACACATCGGCTTTCAGTGAGCATTTACGAACATTTTTAGGAATATTGAGACGGGGGCAAATCTCCGATTCTTTTTCGAGTAATGCACTGGGAACTTTCATATCCACCCGAGGGTGCAGACGGAGATTCAATTTAACATTTCATCCGAAAGTCAACAGCTTCAACATTGCAAAATTCCCCAAGTGCTGCACTTGAGTGTTAGCCAAGATGATAATGCTCAAGTCTCAGAAGTGCGACTTGAATACACAAACTCCCGATTCAGTCGAGAGCGCTGCCACTGAACCAAAGCCGATACAAAAGTTCACAACCTTATTATTTCCCCCAATTCTTTTTTATAAGTTCCAGGACATACCAAATTCATGGTGATGATTTCCACAGACAGTTGCACATACACAGAGACATATATAGAGATAGACAGACACAAAGACACGCACATACATAACCAGAAATGTGCACGCACCAACGGGCATGCACAGATGCCTTCGTCATCTCGAGGGATAGACAGGCTGAATCACTGTCGCAACTTTGACTGATGTTTGCGATTTTTGAAACGGATGTATTGTGAATATTGCAGATTAATAAAAATGAGAAAAAAATGTCAGTGTTGAAAGGTGTGGGACGTTATTCCATCTATCTCAGGATCAGTTTGACAGAGAACCGGTTAAATT
Organism: Pristiophorus japonicus; assembly: GCF_044704955.1. Taxonomy (NCBI): domain Eukaryota; kingdom Metazoa; phylum Chordata; class Chondrichthyes; family Pristiophoridae; genus Pristiophorus; species Pristiophorus japonicus. The sequence continues at coordinate 181,707 of NW_027254382.1, read as the reverse complement.
GTGAGATGGAATGAAAAATGCTGAGAATCGTAGTCGGCAGGATTCGAACATGCGCGGGATAACCCAATGGATTTCTAGTCCATCGCCTTAACCACTCGGCCACGACTACTGTGCCGCTGCCCTTTCAAACGTTACTCAGAAAAAACTCAGTCATCCATCTCTGTGCAGCAGACGGCCAAAGACGGCTGAAAAATTCTCCGTTTGCTAAAAATCTGGACGAGGCAATCTCCTCTGTCTGTATTTTTACAGTTCGATATTGCTCTGGAACTTTTTAATATGAATCTCTTCCAAGAAACAGAAGTAAAATTTTACAATTTGAAACACCTGCCTCCCCGTCGGGGAATTGAACCCCGGGCTCCCGCGTGACAGGCAGGGATACTTCCCACTATACTAACGAGGAACTGACGTGCACCAGTTCTGCCAGAGCAGTAATCGAGCCACTGTGAACAGAACTGGACACCATGAGAAGTCGACAGACACATTGAGAGACAGAGACAAGCCGACAAACAGGGAGAGACAGACAGCGAGATAGAGACAACGAGAGACAGAAAGTGTGAGACTGATAAGGAGAGGCAGACTGAGTGAGAAAAAGAATCAAACATATACATATACAGAGATGTGTGTGTGTGTTTGATCTCTTAAGAGAGAGAGAGGGAAAGAGTGATAGAAAGACAATGATAAAGACAGTTACAAGGAAAGAGGCAGATGGAGAGAGAGCGATAGAGACTGAAATAGAAAATGATGGACATACTTCTCAGCTTACAGGCAGGGACTAACAGAGACAGGCAAAGACATGGACAGACCGAAATGATGGGAAAGAGAGAGCCAGTCAGACAAAGAATCTGAGAGAATCCCATTGGAACAGACGTGGCACCGTGAGAAAGAGACAAATTGAGAGACAGAGACAAACAGAGAAACAGGGACAGCCAGAATGAGTCAGACTGAGAGAGACAAAGACTCAAACATACAAACACATACACAACTCTCTGAAGAGAGAGAGAGGGAGAGACCGAGCGACGCTGATACATTTCACAATTTCATTTCATTATCGGTTCAGAGTGTCACATTGTTACAGAAAATTGCTGATTCAACCGATGAAAATCCGGTCTCACTGATCAGTCATCCATCTCTGTGCAGCAGACGGCCAAAGACGGCTGAAAAATTCTCCGTTTGCTAAAAATCTGGACGAGGCAATCTCCTCTGTCTGTATTTTTACAGTTCGATATTGCTCTGGAACTTTTTAATATGAATCTCTTCCAAGAAACAGAAGTAAAATTCTACATTTTGAAACACCTGCCTCCCCGTCGGGGAATTGAACCCCGGGCTCCCGCGTGACAGGCAGGGATACTTCCCACTATACTAACGAGGAACTGACGTGCACCAGTTCTGCCAGAGCAGTAATCGAGCCACTGTGAACAGAACTGGACACCATGAGACGTCGACAGACACATTGAGAGACAAAGATAAACCGACAAACAGGGAGAGACAGACAGCGAGATAGAGACAACGAGAGACAGAATGTGTGAGACTGAGAAGGAGAGGCAGACTGAGTGAGAAAAAGACTCAAACATATACATATACAGAGATGTGTGTGTGTTTGATCTATTAAGAGAGAGAGAGGGAAAGAGTGATAGAAAGACAATGATAAAGACAGTTACAAGGAAAGAGACAGATGGAGAGAGAGCGATAGAGACTAAAACAGAAAATGATGGAAATACTTCTCAGCTAACAGGCAGGGACTAACAGAGACAGGCAAAGACATGGACAGACCGAAATGATGGGAAAGAGAGAGCCAGTCAGACAAAGAATCTGAGAGAATCCCATTGGAACAGACGTGACACCGTGAGAAAGAGACAGATTGAGAGACAGAGACAAACAGAGAAACAGGGACAGCCAGAGTGAGTCAGACTGAGAGAGACAAAGACACATACACACAAACACATACACAACTCTCTGAAGAGAGAGTGAGGGAGAGACCGAGCGACGCAGATACATTTCACAATTTCATTTCATTATCGGTTCAGAGTGTCACATTGTTACAGAAAATTGCTGATTCAACCGATGAAAATCCGGTCTCACTGATCAGAATGGGAGGAAATCCGTGTTAAATAAAAGAGATACCAGGAGTGGTGTGCGAACCCACGCGGGAAAAATCCATTAAAATTCAAGGCCAACGCCTCAACCACTCGGCGATCCTCGTCCTGTGAGAACCTGCATTCCGTCTCTGTGAGAATCTGGGCTTCAACCCCAACCCCACATACAAACACATACACATCGGCTTTCAGTGAGCATTTACGAACATTTTTAGGAATATTGAGACGGGGGCAAATCTCCTACTCTGTTTCGAGTAATGCACTGGGAACTTTCATATCCACCCGAGGTTGCAGACGGAGCTTCAATTTAACATTTCATCCGAAAGTCAACAGCTTCAACATTGCAAAATTCCCCAAGTGCTGCACTTGAGTGTTAGCCAAGATGATAAAGCTCAAGTCTCAGAAGTGCGACTTGAACACACAAACTCCCGATTCAGTCGAGAGTGCTGCCACTGAACCAAAGCCGATACAAATGTTCACAATCTTATTATTTCCCCCAAGTCTTTTTTATAAGTTCCAGGACATACTAAATGCATGGTGATGATTTCCACAGACAGTTGCACATACACAGAGACATATATAGAGATAGACAGACACAAAGACACGCACACACATAACCAAAAATGTGCACGCACCAACGGGCATGCACAGATGCCTTCGTCATCTCGAAGGATAGACAGGCTGAATCACTGTCGCAACTTTGACTGATGTTTGCGATTTTTGAAACGGATATATCGTGAATATTGCAGATTAATAAAAATGAGAAAAAAATGTCAGTGTTGAAAGGTGTGGGACGTTATTCCATCTATCTCAGGATCAGTTTGGCAGAGAACCGGTTAAATTGTGAGATGGAATGAAAAATGCTGAGAATCGTAGTCGGCAGGATTCGAACATGCGCGGGATAACCCAATGGATTTCTAGTCCATCGCCTTAACCACTCGGCCACGACTACTGTGCCGCTGCCCTTTCAAACGTTACTCAGAAAAAACTCAGTCATCCATCTCTGTGCAGCAGACGGCCAAAGACGGCTGAAAAATTCTCCGTTTGCTAAAAATCTGGACGAGGCAATCTCCTCTGTCTGTATTTTTACAGTTCGATATTGCTCTGGAACTTTTTAATATGAATCTCTTCCAAGAAACAGAAGTAAAATTCTACATTTTGAAACAACTGCCTCCCCGTCGGGGAATTGAACCCCGGGCTCCCGCGTGACAGGCAGGGATACTTCCCACTATACTAACGAGGAACTGACGTGCACCAGCTCTGCCAGAGCAGTAATCGAGCCACTGTGAACAGAACTGGACACCATGAGAAGTCGACAGACACATTGAGAGACAGAGACAAGCCGACAAACAGGGAGAGACAGACAGCGAGATAGAGACAACGAGAGACAACGAGGTGGACAAGTCCCTGGACCTGATGACATGCATCCCAGGGTCTTCAGAGAAGTGGCTGCAGAGATAGTGGATGCACTGGTTGTTATCTACCAATATTCCCTGAACTCTGGAGAAGTCCCAGTGGACTGGAAAACAGCAAATGTAACACCCCTATTTCAGAAAGGAGGGAGACAGAAAGCAGGAAACTATAGACCAGTTAGTCTACCATCTGTCAGTGGGATAATACTGGAGTCCATCATTAAGGAAAAGTAGCAGGACATTTTGAAAATCATATTGCAGTCAAGCAGATTCAACATGGTTTTATGAAAGGGAAATCATGTTTGACAAATTTGCTGGAGTTGATTGAGGATGTAACAAGCAGAGTGGATGAAGTAGAACCAGTTGATGTCGTATATGTGGATTTCCAGAAAGCATTTGATAAGTTGCCACACAAAGGTTTACTGCAGAAGCTAAGAGCTCATGGAGGTAATATATTAGCATGGATAGAGCATTGGCTAACTAACATAAAACAGAAAGTCAGGATAAATGGGTCATTTTTAGATTTGCCAAACTGTAACTAATGGGGTGACACAGGGATCAGTGCTGGGGCCTCAACTAATTACAATTTATATTAATGACTTGAATGAAGGGACCGACAGTAACGCAGCCACATTTGCTGATGATACAAAGATAGGTGGGAAAGCAAGTTGTGAGGAGGAGGCAACAAATCTACAAAGGGATATAGACAGGCTCAGTGAGTGGGCAAAAATCTGGCAGATGGACTATAATGTGGCAAAAGTCAGGTTATCCCCTTTGGTAGGAAAAATAAAAACGTGAATTATTATTTAAATGGGGTTGATTACAAAATGCTGTAGTACAGAGGGATCTGGGTGTTCTTGTACAAGAATCTCAATAGGTTAACATGCAGGTACAGCAAATAATCAGGAAAGCAAATGGAATGCTGGGCTTTATTGCAAGGGGGTGGAGTATAAAAGTCGGTAAGTCCTGCTACAACTGTACAGGCCATTGGTAAGACCACAGCTGGAGTACTGCACACAGTTTTGGTCTGGACTTGTCTCCATTCCCGTGCCGAGGGGATTGTTACACCAGACGGGAGGGGCAACTATGGGGACACTGATTCCGCACCAATTCCCATTCTCCTCCTTTCTGGTGGATAATGGAGGGGCCACTGTCTGTAATGTGCAAGTCAGTAAGCATTGTCAGCAAGCTCTTTTTAGAGATTATATTCAGTGGAAAGTTTGACACTATTGTAGATTTTGTACCAAAGATCAATGTAGGATTCAAGTAAAAATGCATAATTTTATTGCAAACTAAATTTCTGTTGAGAGTCGCTGAATTAAGCGGGAAGATAACACACAGCGTTTCTTAAATGGACACTGCAGCCTCGAGAACACAATCAGCAATATATCCAGAGTATTAAAGTCCAGCCCAGTTATAGGGTTATTATCAGCAGAAACAAACCCCAACTGTCAGAATGAACATGGTTCAGTCGGGATGTGATTAACAGCAGATTCCAACACCTGCAGTCACTTGTGAACTGCTGGTGTTTCAGCAGGTGGGATGACCCTGAGAATCCCTGCACACACATGGGGCAGGTGAACGGCCTCTGCCCAGTGTGAATGCGTCGATGAATTTCCAGCACAGACGGCGATCTGAATACCTTCCCATAGTCCCCACAGTTTCTCCATGGTGCTGGTATCCTTGTGACTCTGGATGGTTGGACGATCAGTTGAAGCCTCGCCCACACTCACAACACGTTTACAGTTTCACCCCGCTGTTAATGGTGCGATGTTTCTTCAGGCTGTGTGATTGGTTAAAGCTTTTTCCACAGGCAGAGCACTGGATCAATCACTCGGGTGTGTGTGTCTCTGTGCTTTTCCAGTCACACTGATGTTTGAAATCTTTTCCCACAGGCAGGACAGACAAACATTTCTCCTTCCACTTTCAAAGGACGATGATATTCGGGTCCTGATGAATCGATTGAGTCCGTCAGATCTTGACATGATGTTTGGTTTGTGTTTCCTGTCTGAAAATCTCCCCTTCTAATACGCTGTAAAAGGAGATAACAAAACTCATCACTGTCAGTACAAGACAGAAATTCAGGATAGACACATCTAGTTTCCATGGAACATTCTTTCCTCTCTTGTTCTTCCAAAGCTTTAAATCCCTGTCCAACACATTGTCCCTCCTGCTGTGCTGAAATCCAAATCAACACACATTTCTAAACTGTTGCTCCTCCACTCCCAGTTTTCAACACCAATTCTGGTTGGGTTCAGTTCGACACTCACTGGTTCTCCTCCCCTTAAGGTACTGACTCTGGCTGGGTTCAGTTCTACACTCACTGGTTCTCCTCCCCTTAAGGTACTGACTCTGGCTGGGTTCAGTTCTATACTCACTGGTTCCCCTCCCCTTAGAGTACTGACTCTGGCTGGGTTCAGTTCTACATTCACTGGTTCCCTTCCCCTGAAGGTACTGATTCTGGCTGGGTTCAGTTCTACACTCACTGGTTCCCCTCCCCTGAAGGTACTGACTCTGGCTGGGTTCAGTTCTACAATCACTGGTTCCCCTCCCCTGAAGCTACTGACTCTGGCTGGGTTCAGTTTTACACTCACTGGTTCCCTTCCCTTGAAGGTACTGACTCTGGCTGGATTCAGTTCTACACTCACTGGTTCCCCTCCCCTGAAGGTACTGACTCTGGCTGGGTTCAGTTCTACACTCACTGGTTCCCCTCCCCTGAAATTACTGACTCTGGCTGGGTTCAGTTCTACACTCACTGGTTCCCCTCCCCTGAAGGTACTGACTCTGGCTGGGTTCAGTTCTACACTCACTGGTTCCCCTCCCCTGAAGGTACTGACTCTGGCTGGGTTCAGTTCTACACTGACTGGTTCCCTTCCCCTGAAGGTACTGACACTGGCTGGGTTCAGTTCTACACTCACTGGTTCCCCTCCCCTGAAGGTACTGACTCTGGCTGGGTTCAGTTCTACACTGACTGGTTCCCTTCCCCTGAAGGTACTGACACTGGCTGGGTTCAGTTCTACACTCACTGATTCCCCTCCCCTGAAGGTACTGACTCTGGCTGGGTTCAGTTCTATACTCACTGGTTCGCCTCCCCTTAAGGTACTGACTCTGGCTGGGTTCAGTTCTACACTGACTGGTTCCCTTCCCCTGAAGGTACTGACTCTGGCTGGGTTCAGTTCTACACACACTGGTTCCCCTCCCCTGAAGGTACTGACTCTGGCTGGGTTCAGTTCTGCACTCACTGGTTCCCCTCCCCTGAAGGTACTGACTCTGGCTGGGTTCAGTTCTACACTCACTGTTTCCCTTCCACTGAAGGTACTGACTCTGTCTGGGTTCAGTTCTATACTCACTGGTTCCCCTCCCCTTAAGTACTGACTCTGGCTGGGTTCAGGTCTACACTCACTGGTTCCCCTCCCCTGAAGGTACTGACTCTGGCTGGCTTCAGTTCTACACTCACTGTTTCCCTTCCACTGAAGGTACTGACTCTGGCTGGGTTCAGTTCTATACTCACTGGTTCCCCTCCCCTTAAGTACTGACTCTGGCTGGGTTCAGTTCCACACTCACTGGTCCCCTTCCCCTGAAGGTACTGACTCTGGCTGGGTTCAGTTCTGCACTCACTGGTTCCCTTCCGCTGAAGGTGCTGACTCTGACTGGGTTCAGTTCTACACTCACTGGTTCCCCTCCCCTGAGGTTATGACTCTGGTTGGGTTCAGTTCTACACTCACTGGTTCCCTTCCCCTAAAGGTGCTGACTCTCGTTGGGTTGTGTTCTACACTCACTGGTTCCCCTCCCCTGAAGGTGCTTACTCTGACTGGGTTCAGTTCTACACTCACTGGTTCCCCTCCCCTGAAGGTACTGACTCTGGTTCGGTTCAGTTCTGCACTTACTGGTTCCCTTCCCCTGAAGGTGCTGACTCTGGCTGGGTTCAGTTCTACAATCACTGGTTCCCCTCCCCTGAAGGTGCTGATTCTGGTTGGGTTCAGATCCGCACTCATTGGTTCCCCTCCCCTGAAGGTGCTGATTCTTGTTGGGTTCAGTTCCACACTCACTGGTTCCCCTCTCTCTCCTCCCCTGAAGTTTTTTTTTTCTGTTAAGTTAGTATTTAGTCTTTAAATAAAGGTTAATTAAATCAGCGGATTGCTGAGTCGTTGCTGGGTATATTTCTCTAAGATTTAGAGTTTAGTTCTACTTGATAATTGCGAGTGTAACTGGAGGGATGACAGGACAGCTCAGTTCCGTGGATTACACATCCTGTGGCATGTGAGCAATCCTGGAAGCTTCACATAGCCGGGACGACCACATGTGCAGGAGGTGTCTCCAGCTGCACCAACTCCAGCTCCGCGGTTTGGAGCTTGAGCGGCGGCTGGAGTCACTGCGGTGCATCCATGAGACTGAGAGCTACGGGGATCTCACGTTTCTAGAGGTGGTCACCCCGCAGCTTAAGAATGTGCAGGCAGAGGGGGATTGGGTGACCCCTGGACAGAAGAGGAGGACCAGACAGGTAGTGCTGGAGTCCCCTGAGTCCATCTCGCTCTCCAACCGGTTCTCTGTTCTGAGTACTGGTGAGGGCGATGGTGGCTCTGGGAGTGAGCCAGAGCCACATTCACAGCACCTTGGGTGTCTCAGCTGTGCGGGGGGGAGGAAGAAGAATGGAAGAGCTCTAGTGATAGGGGATTCAATAGTCAGGGGAGCAGACAGGCGTTTCTGCAGCCGCAGACGTGACTCCAGGATGGTATGTTGCCTCCCTGGTGCCAGGATGTCACTGAGCGGCTGCAGGGCATTCTGGGGGGAGAGGGTGAACAGCCGGAGGTTGTGGTCCACATCGGGACCAATGACACAGGTAGAAGGAGGGGTGAGGTCCTGCAGGCAGCATTTAAGGAGCTAGGAGAGAGATTAAAAAGCAGGCTCTCAAAGCTAGTAATCTCCGGATGACTCCCGATGCCACGAGCTCGTGAGTACAGAAATAGGAGGATAGAACAGATGAATACGTGGCTGGAGAGATGGTGCAGGCGGGAGGGCTTTAGTTTACGGAGGCATTGGGACCGTTTCTGGGGGAGGTGGGACCGGTACAAGCTGAACAGATTGCACCTCAACAGAGCCGGGACCAATATCCTCACGGGGGGGTTGCTAGTGCTGTTGGAGAGAGTTTAAACTCGCTTGGCAGGGCGACGGGAACCTGAAAATAGATTCAGTAGGGAGGGGAGTAAAGCTGGAATTAGAAAGCAAAATAAAATTAAAGAAAGTGAGTTTGAAGGAGAGAGGAAATAAGCAGGAAAAAAGTGTAAAAAAAACAAACTTAAAGCCACTTTGTCTAAATGCACGTATCATTTATAACAAAATAGATGAGTTGACGGCACAAATAGATACAAATGGGTATGATCTGATAGGCATTACAGAGACATGGTTGCAAGGTGACCAGGTCTGGGAATGAAATATTCAGGGGTATTTCACAATCCAGAAGGACAGACAGAAAGGAAAAGGAGGTGGGGTAGCTCTATTGATAAAGGATGGAATCACTGCAATAAGAAGAAACAATATTGGCTCAAATGATCAGGATGTTGAACCAGTTTGGGTGGAGATAAGGAATAATAAAGGGAAAAAGTCACTGGTGGACATAGTCTACAGGCCACCTAACAGTAGCAACTGTGTTGGTCGGAGCATAAACCAGGAAATAGTGGGGGCTTGTAAAAAGGGAACAGCAATAATCATTAGTGATTTTAACCTCCATATTGATTAGACATATCAAATTGGTCAGGGTAGGCTTGAGTAGGAGTTCATAGAGTACATAAGGGGCGGGTTCATTCAGCAGTATGTAACGGAACCAACCAGGGGGCAGGCTAACTCAGATCTGGTCCTGTGTAATGAGATAGGATTAAAAAACAATCTCCAAAGTAAAGGATCTCCTTGGAATGAGTGATCATAGCATGGTTGAATTTCAAATTCAGATGGTGGGTGAGAAAGTTAGCTCTCTAACCAGCGTACTAAGCTTAAATGAAGGAGACTATGTAGGTATGAGGGCAGAGTTGGCTCAAGTGGACTGGGAAAATAGATTAAAGTGTAGGACGGTTGTTGAACAGTGGTGTACATTTAAGGAGATATTGCACAACTCTCGAGAGGAATATATTCCAGTGAGGAGAAAAGGGTGTAAAAGAAAAGATAGCCATCCATGGCTAACTAACGAAATAAAGGACGGTGTCCAATTTAAAAACGAGGTGAGACAAAGTGGCCAAAACTAGTGGGAGGACAGAAGATTGGGAATCTTTTAAAAGCCAGCAAAGAAAGACTAAAAAAATGAAGAAAGGGAAGTTAGACTATGAAAGTAAACTAGCACAAAATATAAAAACAGATAGCAAGAGTTTCTATAGGTATCTTAAAAGAAAAAGAGTGGCTAAAGTAAATGTTGCTCCCTTGGAGGACGAGACCGGGAATTAGTAATGGGGAACATGGAGATGGCAGAAACTCTACAAATATTTTGTATCTGTCTTTACGGTAGAGGACACAAACAATATCCCAACAGTGGATAGTCAAGGGGCGATACGGGGGGGAGGGGGGGCGGAGGAACCTAACACAATCACTAAGAAGGTGTTACTCAGTAAGGTAATGGGACTAAAGGCAGATAAATCCCCTGGACCTGGTGGCTTGCATCCTAGGGTCTTCAGAGAAGTAACGGCAGGGATAGTGAATGCATTGATTGTAAATTTAACATAATTCCCTGGATTCAGATTGGAAACCTGCAAATGTAACACCTCTATTTAAAAAAGGAGGCAGACAAAAAACAGGAAACTATAGACCAATTAGCCTAACATCGGTGGTTGGGAAAATGTTGGAGTCCATTATTAAAGAAGCAGTAGCAGGACATTTGGAAAAGCACTTTTTGTGTCAGGCAGAGTCACCACGGATTTATGAAGGGGAAGTCATGTTTGACAAATTTGTTGGAATTCTTTGAGGATGCAACAGACAGGGTGGATAAAGGGGAACCATTGGATGTGGTATATTTGGACTTCCAGAAGGCATTTGACAAGGTGCCACATAAAAGGTTACTGCATAAGATAAAATATCATGGGGTTGGGGGTAATATATTAGCATGGATAAAGGATTGATTAGTAAAAGAAAACAGAGTCAGGATAAATGGTTCATTCTCGGGTTGGCAATCAGTAACTAGTGGGGTGTCGCAGGGATCAGTGCTGGGACCCCTACTATTTACAATCTATATTAACGATGTGGAAGAAAGGGCCGAGGGTAACGTAGCCACATTTGCTGACGATGCAAAGATAGGAGGAAAATCAATGTGTGAGGAGGACACAAAAAATCTGCAAAAGGACATAGACAGGCTAAATGAGTGTGCAAAAATTTGGTAGATGGAGTATAATGTTGGAAAGTGTGAGGTCATGTGCTTTGGCAGAAAAATTCAAAGAGCAAGTTATTAATTAAATGGAGAAAAATTGCAGAGGTTAGTATGCAGGTTCTGCAAGTGATCAGGAAGGCCAATGAAATCTTGGCCTTTATTGCAAAGGGGATGGAGTATAAAAGCAGGGAAGTCTTGCTACAGTTATACAGGGTATTGGTGAGGGCACACCTGGAATACTGTGTACAGTTTTGGTTTCCATATTTACGAAAGGATATACTTGCTTTGGTGGCAGTTTCTTGTCTTGGAGGGTTGTAGTAAATCTGTGGAATTCGCTGCCTCAGAGAGCTGTGGAAGCTGGGTCATTGAATAAATTTAAGACAGAGATAGGCAGGTTTTTAACCAATAAGGGGTTATGGGGCGAAGACAGGGAAGTGGTCCAGAGTCCATGATCGGATCAGCCATGATCGTGTTGCGTTGTGAAGTAGGCTCGAGTATGGCTGCTCCTGCTCCTATTCCTTATGTCTATTTGTTCTTATGTTTACCACTCCCTCATCAGACACTTCCAGGGCAAGTACAGCAAGGGTTAGATACAGAGTAAAGCTCCCTCTGCACTGTCCCATCAAATGCTAAACCTTGCCCATAATGAGCAGGGCTCAGGGAGGTTGGTTGCTGGGCACTGCAGTGATGTCATTAAGCTAGTTTGAATAGCTAATAGTTACTCCAAACTAACTTAGGCCAGCATATCTGGCCACACAGAAAGACAGGAAAGCACCAAGCACTTAACAAAGCACAAAAATAAGAATTCAATAACAAATAAAAAATACAAGGAAGCTGAGAGAACCTGCATCAAGCACCAAGATTTACAAAGCACGAAACAAAACACAAAAAGTAACAAGCAATTAATTAACAAATAAAAAATAAAAGGAACCCTGCATCGAAAGCACCAAGACCAAAGTAATTGATGGGATTGAAGGCCAATAAACCCCCGGGGCCTGATAGTCTGCATCCCAGATTACTTAAGGAAGTGGCCCTAGAAAGAGTGGATGCATTGGTGATCATTTTCCAACAGTCTATCGACTCTGGATCAGTTCCTATGGCCTGGAGGGTAGCTAATGTAGCACCACTTTTTAAAAAATGAGAGAGAAAACGGGTAATTATAGACCAGTTAGCCTGACATCAGTAGTGAGGAAAATGTTGGAATCAATCATTAAGGTTGAGAGAGCAATGGCAGGATCGGACCAAATCAACATGGATTTATGAAAGGGAAATCATGCTTGACAAATCTTCTAGAATTTTATGAGGATGTAACTAGTAGAGTGGACAAGGGAGAACCAGTGGATGTGGTGTATTTGGACTTTGAAAAGGCTTTTGACAAGGTCCCACACAAGAGATTCGTGTGCAAAATTAAAGCACATGGTACTGGGGCTAATGTACTGACGTGGATAGAGAACTGGTTGGCAGACAGGAAGCAGTGAGTCGGGAAAGACGAGTCCTTTTCAGAAAGGCAAGCAGTGACTAGTGGGGTGCCGAAGAGCTCAGTGCTGGGACCCCAGCTATTTACATTATACATTAATGATTTAGATGGAGGAATTGTTGTAATATCTCCAAGTCTGCAGATGAAACTAGACTGGGTGGCGGTGTGAGCTGTGTGGAGGACGCTAAGAGGCTGAAGGGTGACTTAGACAGGTAGGGTGATTGGGCAAACGCATGGCAGATGCAGCATAATGTGGATAAATGTGAGGTTATTCACTTTAGTGGCAAAAACACAAATGCAGAATATTATCTGAATGGCAGCAGATAAGGAAAAGAGAAAGTGCAACGAGATGGTGTCATGGTACATCAGTCATTGAAAGATAGCATGCAGGTACAGCAGGCGGTGAAGTAGGCAAATGGTATGTTGGCCTTCACAGCAAGGGGATTTGAGTAGAGGGGCAGGGAGGTCTTACTGAAGTTGTAGAGGTCCTTAGTGAGGTCTCACCTGGAATATTGTGTTCAGTTTTTATCTCCTAATCTGAGGAAGGACATTCTTGTTATTTAGGGAGTGCAGCGGAGGTTCACCAGACTGATTCCCAGGATGGCAGGACTGACATATGAGGAGAGACTGGATCGACTGGGCCTGTATTCACTGAAGTTAAGAAGGATGAGAGGGAATCTCATCGAAACATATATACAATTCTGACGGGTCTGGACAGGTTTGATGCAGGAAGAATGTTCCCGATGTTGGGGAAGTCCAGAAATAGGGGACATAGTTTAAGGATAAGGGGTAAGCCAGTTAGGACTGAGATGAGGAGAAACTTCTTCATTCAGAGTTGTTAAGCTGTGGAATTCCCTGCCTCAGAGAGTTGTTGATGCTAGTTCATTGGATATATTCAAGAGGGAGTTAGATATGGCCCTTACGGCTAAAGGAATCAAAGGTTATGGAGAGAAACGAGGAAAGGGGTACTGAGGTGAATGATCAGCCATGATCTTATTGAATGGTGGTGCAGGCTCGAAGGGCCGAATGGCCTACTCCTGCATCTATTTTCTATGTTTCTATGTAATAATCAATCAATAACAAATAAAAAGGTCGGCGAATCGGTTCTTTCTCACTGTGCAGATCTGCTCCTGGTGATATACCCTCAACCTCCTACTGACTGCAACTCAACTTGCATGTATGTGCAGTAAAAACTCAGAGAAAGCTCAGAATCTCTTCAGTCAACTTAAACTGGGGTCTCGAGATCTCTTGCAACCCAAAAAGCAAAATGAAAAATGGACCACAATCAATTAATAAATAAATAAACACACAAAAAGTAGAAGTCCTACCTTCAGCGGGCCGCCGATGAGGGAGCCCATTGGGCTGCAGAGCACACACAGAGATTCTGGGGGCGAGGAGCTACTGCACATGCGTGCACACTCTAGCGCGCATGTGCAGAGGTCCCGGCACTGTTTTCAGCCCCGGGACCTGGCTGCGCCTCCATCGAGGCGAGGCTGGGGAGCGGCCAAACTCGGCCTGAAGACTTTTGGTGCCCTAATCGGTATAGAAAAGCGTCGCACCTCTGGTGAGTTCGTCAGAAACCTCCACTGGTCAAATTTGGGCCCCAAGAGTGGGACTGTTTCAAATTTACCAATTTAGCACTTTGTTCTCACCAATGTGCGCGGTCCCTTTAAATCTGCTGCACGGTGTCTCTTCTAGCGGTGGGTGCTGGTGAGTGGTCCCTTTAAATCTGCTGCACGGTGTCTCTTCCAGCGGTGGGAGCTGGTGAGCGGTCCCTTTAAATCTGCTGCACGGTGTCTCTTCCAGCGGTGGAATGAACATGGTTCAGTTCTGGATGTAACTAACAGCAGAATCCAAACCCTGCAGTCACTTGTGAACTCGCTGGTGTCTCAGCAGGCTGAATGATCGAGTGGACCCCTTCCCACACATGGAGCAAGTGAACGGCCTCTCCCCGGTATGATCTCGCTGGTGTCTCGGAAGGTGCTAATTGTTGTGCATGTATACACCCTGTACACTCAATGTACAGTTACATAAGATCTATGAATGTACCTTTACACTGTATAAAATATGCCTGTACCACCAGAGGGTGCAACAGGTGGAGACCTATAGGTCACCTGCACACCGCAGGTATAAAAGGGAGCCCACCTTACTGTCACATCATTCAGGAGCTGCAATAAAAGGACTAAGGTCACAACAGTGCAAGTGCAATACCTTACCTCGTGGAGTCATTACTCGAGTGCTGGCAAACACGACAGTAATTACTGTTGAATGTGTTTCCACACACGGAGCAGGTGAACGGCCACATCCCATTGTGAGTGCGCTGGTGTGTCAGCAGTTCCTTTTTGCTATTAAAGCTCTTCTCACAGGCAGAACATTTAAACGGTCTCACATTGGTGTGAACAAGTTGGTGTCTCAGTCGGTGGGTTGAAGAAATGAATCCTGACCCACACACGGAGAAGGTGAAGGTCTCTCCCGAGTGTGAGCTCGCTGGTGTGTTAGCAGCTCACATGACCGAGTGAATCTCTTCCCACACACGGAGCAGCTGAACAGCCTCACCCCAGTGTGGGTGTGTTGATGAGTTTCCAGCTCAGATGGGTAATTGAATCCTTTCCCACAGGCCCCGCATTTTCATGGTATCTCCCCAGTGTGGCTGCGTTTGTGTTTCGCCAGGCCACAGGATCAGCTGAATCCTCGTCTACACACACAACACGTGTACGGTTTCTCCCCGCTGTCAACTCTGCTTTTTGCTTCCATGTTATGTTTGATGATATTCAGGTCCCGATGAATAGACTGATCGATCTTGATGTGACATTGGAGTTAAATCTCCCGTGTACAAGTCCTCCCCTTCAAATACATTGAATATAAAACAGATAAAAGGGAGTGAGAGAGAACCCAGAAAAACACACAGGCTGATTGTAAAATTGAGCTTAATAAATCGGGGAATTTGTGGTGCGGGCTCTAGAAAAACAGTCACCATGAAAGCTGCCGGATTGTCACTAAAATCCCAACTGGCACACTAATGTCCTCCAGCGATATGGGGATCGGGCGGGAGAGTCAAGTTGAGATCGAAGATCAGCCATGGTCGTATTGACTGGTGCAGAAGGCTCGAAGGACCATATGGCTGACTCCTACTCCTAATCCTTATGTTCTGATGGAAGGGAACCTGCCACCCAACCTGTCCCACGGCTTTTACCACCCAGAAGGAAAAGGGCAGCAGGTGAATGGGAACACCATCATCTGCAAGTTCCCCTCCAAGTCACACACCATCCGGATTGGTCATATACCGCCGTTCCTTCATCGTCACTGGGTCAAAATCCTGGAACTGGCTCCCTAACAGCACTGTGGGAGCACCTTCACCACACGGACTGCAGCGGTTCAAGTAGGTGACTCCCCACCACGTTCTCCAGTGTAATTAGGAATGGCCAATAAATGCCGGCCTTGGCAGCGACGGCCACAGCCCGGAACACATTTAAAAATCTGTAAATGTTCAATGGATTAAAAGTCTCTCCAGAAATACTTGTTCCTCAAACACTTTTCCATTGTGTGGACAGGGGGTGCTTAACAATCTAATCTCCCCTAGAGCCCAGCTCCCCGGGAGCCCCGCACGGGCCCAGAGCCCACCTCCCCGGGAACCCCGCACGGGCCCAGAGCCCACCTCCCTGCACGGGCCCAGAGCCCACCTCCCCGGAGGCCCCGCACGGGCCCAGTGCCTACCTCCCCGGGGGCCCCGCATGGGCCCAGAGCCCACCTCCCCGGGGGCCCCGCACGGGCCCAGAGCCCACCTCCCCAGGGGCCCCGCACGGGCCCAGAGCCCACCTTCCCGGGGGCCCCGCACGGGCCCAGAGCCCACCTCCCCAGGGGCCCTGCACGGGCCCAGAGCCCACCTCCTCGGGGGCCCCGCTCGGGGAAAGGCCGGAGCCGCAGGTTGTTGTTCGGGTCCTGAGGCCCACAGTGGGTGTGTGTGAAGCGGATAATGCGGAGTGTTGTCTCTCGGGCAGGCGGGGCCTGTCCCCGCACTCGGTGTGTGTGAAGCCCGCGCCCCCTGGCGTTTATTAACCCGCTCCCTCCCTCCGCCCATCTCTCAGCCGCTGCGTCAGACACAGCCGCCCTACCGCGCATGCTCAGCTCACACTGCCCGGGTGATTGACGGCAGCTCCGGGCCAATAGGAAGAGCGGGGGCGGGGCCGGAGGACCGAGTGGGCAATGGGTCATCCAACGAATCAGACTGTGCTCGGGGCGGGGCTGGAGGACCGAGCGGGCGGAGGGTCCTCCAACCAATCGGAGTGTGCGAGAGGCAGGGCTGAGCCCGGATCTCCCGCACTGAGCATGTGCGGACGGCGGCGGCGACAGTTGGTGGAGCCCGGATGATGTCGGTTGTCGGCGCGGGGCTGGAAGTGGAGCCGTGTGTGGAGCTGGTGAGCGTCATAAACACCTGGTGTCGGGCCCAGGGCCAATCACAGCCCAGAGGCTGACCCCGGGCTTGACCCGCGGTGACAGGCCCGGGGTCAGCGGGGTCACCGGCCGCCAGCTGGGATTTGGGAAAGAGGAAAAATGGGAGATATTCTAAAGCAAATGGTGCAATTTGCAGGTGAACACAAAGCTGTGAAGGGCAGGGTCCGCTGATCAATCTGTTCCAGCATTAATAGCAGTATAGAGTACAACAAGCAAGTTATGGTCAACCTTTATCACTCACGAGTTCGACTCAGATATTGAGGGTTGGCCTCAATTCTGGGACATCAATAATAACTTTCAAAACCAGCAATGTTCAAAGGGAACATTTTCTGGTGTTTTGGGGCAGGTGCAGAGAGTGGGTCTTTCAGTGAATTGGACAGGCTCGATGGGCCGAATGGTCTCATTCTGTGCTGTGTGATTCCCTGAAATGGTGAGAGTCAGGGAGCGAGTGGTCAGGGAGAGCCCATCACCAAAACAGGGAGATATTACAGATATATAGGGAGGGTCAGAGTGTATAAAGAGGTGACGAGAGCACAGACACCCAGAGTCAGTACCTTCAGGGGAGGGGAATCAGTGAGTGCAGAACTGAACCCAGCCAGAGTCAGTGCTTTCAGGGGAGGGAAACCAGTGAGGGTCGAACTGAACAAAGCCAGAGTCAGTACTTTCAGGGAGGAGGTACAGAGGTTTCGTGAGAGTGTTCCAGAGCTTGGGGCCTCGGCAACAGAAGACAAAGCCACCAATAGTTGAGCGATTATAATCAGGGATGCTCAGCAGTGAGTCACATTCTGCACTGGGGGAGTCGGGTGGTGGCTTCAGGCTTTAAAATTCTCATCCTCTTGTTCAAATCCCTCCAAGGCCTCGCCCCTCCCTATCTCTGTAACCTCCTCCAGCCCGCCAATCCTCTTAATAAGGAGAAACAATTTTCAGTGTCAGAAAGTTCAGTAACCAGAGGCACAGATTGAATGTGATTGGTAAATGAACCAGATGCTACATGAGGGGACTAATGAAGCAGCGAGATGTTCTGGCCTGGAACGCACTGCTTGTTCGGGTGGTGGAAGCAGATTCACTTGTAACTTTCGAAAGAGATAAACATGACTTGAAAAAATTTTCAGCGTTATGGGGCAAGAGTAGGACAGGAGTCCCCTGAGTGCATCTCACTCGCTAACCGGTTTCCAGTTCTGGATACTGATGAGGGCGATGATTTATCTGGGGAGTACAGCCAGAAACATGTCCACGACACCGTGGGTGGCTCAGCTGCACAGGGCGGGGAGGAAGAAGAGTGGAAGAGCATTAGTGCTGGTGCATTTGATAGTTAGGGGAACAAAAAAGCGCTTCTGCAGGCACAGACATGATTCCAGGATGGTATGTTGCCTCCCTGGTGCCAGGGTCAAGGATGTCACTGAGCAGCTGCAGGACATTGTTGAGGGGGGAGGATGAACATCCAGAGGTTGTGGTCCATATCGGGACCAATGACATCGGTAGAAAGAGGGATGAGATCCTGCAGGCAGATTTTAGGGAGCTAGGAAAGAGATTAAAAAACAGGACCTCAAAGGTAATAATGTCCGGATTACTCCCGGTGCCACGTGCTGGTGAGTACAGAAATAAGAGGATGGAGCAGATGAATGTATGGCTGGAGTTTGGTGCAGGAGGGAGGGCTTTAGAATCCTGAGGCATTGAGAGCGTTTCTGGGGGAGGTGGGACCAGTACAAGCCGGACAGGTTGCACCTCAACAGGACCGGACAATATCCTCACTGGGGCTTTTGCTAATTTTTGGAAGGCAGAGGAAACAAAGGCTAGAAAATAGACAATAAGGGAGTTTTGCAGGGCTAAATGCCAGTGCCAGTGTGTTTCAATGAGATCACCTTTCATTCGTCTAAACTCCGGAAGAGTATAGGCCCATTCTACACAAACTCTCATCATAAGACAGTCCTCTCATCACAGGAATCAATCTAGAAATACTTCAATGCCAGTGCAAGGAGTCTGGGGATTGAGGCAGATAAGCTGAGGGCACAGGCAGACATATGGGGGTATGATATTGTAACTATTCGTGAAACACGGCTAAAAGAACTGCAGGAATGGCAGCTCAACATTCCTGGTCACAGGGTTTTAAGACAAGATAGAGACGGGATAAAAAAAAAGGCGGGCACATCGCAGTGTTGATTAAAGAAACAATTCCAGCTGTGGGGAGGGATGATATGTTTGAAGGATCATCAAATGAGGCCACATGGGAGAAGTGAAGAACAAAAAAGGGGCGATCACACTGCTGGGGATGTACTATAGACCCCCAAACAGTCAGAGGGAGACAAAAGAGCAAATATGTCGGCACATTTCTGATACGTGCAAAAATAATAGGGCAGTAATAGTCGGGGATTTCAACTACCCAAATATTAACTGTGATAGAATTAGTATGAATGATATAGAAGGAGCAGAATTCATAAAATGCATTCAGGAGAACATTTTTAGCCATTACGTAGCAAGCCCAACAAGAGAGGGGGTGGTTTTGGACTTGGGTTTAATGAATGAAGCTTGGGCAGGTGGAAGGGGTGTCAGTGGGAGAGAATTTTGGTGCTGGTGATCACAATTCAGTTAGATTCAGGGTCGTTATGGAAAAGGACAAAGATGGACCAGAAATAAAAGTTCTCAATTGGCATAAAGCTAATTTTACTAAGCAGAGATGTGATTTAACCAAAGTGGACTGGAAACAGCTACTTGAAGGTAAATTAGTGTCAGAGCAGTAGGAGACATTCAAGGAGGAGATAGCGAGGATTCAGAGCTAGTATGTTCCCTTAAGATAAAGGGTGGGACTAATAAATCTAGAGCCCCTTACATGTCAATATTAGAATATCAGAGATAGGAGCAGGAGTAGGTCATACGGCCTCTCGAGCCTGCTCCGATATTCAATAAGATCATTGCCCTCAACTCCACTTTCCCACCTGATCTCCATATCCCTTGATTCCTCGAGAGTCCAAAAATCTATCTATCTCAGCCTTGAATAGACGGAGCATCCACAGCCCTCCAAAGAATTCCATAGATTCACAAACCTCTGAGTGAAGACATTTCTCATCTCTGTCTTAAATGGCCTCCCCCTTATCTTGAGCCCCCGAGTTCTAGTCACTCCAGGCCGGGGGAATCGAGCTCTCAGCATCTACCCTGTCAATACCCTTCAGAATCTTGTATGTTTCAATGGGATCCCCTCTCATTCTTCTAAACTCCAGAGAGTATAGGTCCATTCTACACAATATCTCATCGTAAGACAGCTCTCTCATCCCAGGAATCAATCTTGTGAACCTCCATTGCACCGTCTTCAAGGCAAGTGTATCTTTCCTTAGATAAGGAGACCGAAACTGCTCAGTACTCCAGGTGTGGTCTCACCAAGGCCCTGTACAATTGTAGCAATAGATCCTTACTCTTATACTCCACCCCCTTACTGCTTGCTGTACCTGCATGCTCGCTTTCTGTGTTTCTTGCACAAGGACACCCAAATCTCTCTCAACACCAAGATTTAAAGTTTCTCACCATTTAAAAGATATTCTGTTTTTCTATTCTTCCTACCAAGGTGAATAACCTCACATTTCCCGACATTATGCTCAATCTGCCACCTTACTGCCCATTCACATCGTCTGTCTATATATCTTTGCACTCTTGTGTTCTACTCACAGCTTACTGTCTCACCTAGCTTTGTATCGTCAGCAAATATTACACTCGGTCCCTTTATCTAGGTCATTAATATAGATTGTAAATAGCTGAGGACCCAGCACTGATCCTTGCTTCACGGTAGAAGACACTAAAAACCTCTCCTTTTTTAAATAGGGGCGTTACATTTGCGGTTTTCCAATCTGGTGGGACTGCCCCAGAATCCAGGGAATTTTGGGAGATTAAAACCAATGCATCCACTATCTCTGCAGCCATTTCTCTTAAGACCCTGGGATGTAAGGCATCAGGTCCAGGGGAGTTGTCCGCCTTTAGTCCCATTATTTTACCTAGTACCACTTCATTACTGACAGTGATTGTATTAAGTTCCTCCCTACCTATAGCCCCTTGATTATCCACTTTTGGGATGTTTTTAGTGTCTTCTACCGTGAAGACCGATACAAAATATTTGTTCAACGTCTCTGCCATTTCCCTGTTCTCCATTATTAATTCCGCAGTCTCATCCTCCAGGAGACCAACATTTACTTTAGCCACTCTTTTCCTTTTTAACACTCTTTAAAATGTGCCTCTTTGACCCCCGGTGTCAAATTCTATCTGATAATGCTCCTGTGAAGCACCAGGGGCCATTTTACAGAGTTATTTCAAGGCTGAGATAGATACATTTTTGGTGTTTGGGGAATCGATGGATATGGAGATCGGGCGGGAAAGTGGAGTTGAGGTTGGTGATCAGTCATGATGTTATTGAATGGTGGAGCAGGCTCGAGGGGCCGTATGGCCTACTCCTGCTCATAACTCTTATGTTCTTAAAGGTGCTATATAAATGAAAGTTGTTGTTGTTTATAAAGGAAGGATAAATGGTGGTGGGTCAGGGAGAGCATTTGATCAGAACTGGGAGATATGGCAGATGGACAGCTTATAGGGAGCGATAGAGTGAGCGAAAGGAGAGAGAGAGAGAGACCATGTACACAAGAAATGAACTGTAAAGTTGGGTGGGGAAGAGGAGGTGGGGAAGTGACAGCAGACAAAAGGAGGCACAATAGGAGAAGGGAGAGTAATAAAAGACATATAGAAAATAAAAACACTTGCATTTATTTCGCACCTTTCACCACCACCAGATGCTCCAAAGCCCTTTACAGTCAATTAAGTTATTTTTGAAGCGTAGTCACTATCGTAATGTAGGAAACGCAGCAACCAATTTACAATGTGATAATGACCAGATAATCTGCTTCACTGATGCTAAGGGAAAATATTGGCCAGGACATCGGGGATAACTCCCCTGTTCTGCTTGAAATATTGCAATGGGACCTTTTACGTCCACCTGAGGGAGCAGACGGGGCCTCGGTTCAACATCTTATCCAAAGGACAGCACCTCCGACAGTACAGCAGTCCCTCAGCACTGCACTGGATCATCAGCCGAGATTTTTGTGTTCATGTCTCTGGAGTGCGACATCAACCCACAACCTTGTGACCCAGAGGCAAGTGTGTTACGCACTGAGTCACAGCTGACACAAATACTGACATAGTTAGAGCAGGTTAGCTCAGTTGGAGATGTGAGATGATGCATTTATCAATGCTTAGATATTTTGTCTATTCCTCAAAATCAGTAACATTTTGGAATGTTCAGGTCAAGGTTCACAGATTAACAATAAGAAATAGGAGCAGAAGTAGGCCATTGTATCCCTCGAGCCTGCTCTGCCATTCAATAAAATCATGGTTGATGTGATCTTGACCTCAACTCCACTTTCCTGCCTGCTCGCCATAACTCTTGACTCCCCTATTATGCAAAAATCTGTCTATCTCCGCTTTAAATATATTGACTGACTCAGCCTCCACAGCTCTCTGGGGTAGAGAATTCCAAAGATTCACGACCCTCAGGGAAGAAATTCCTCCGCATCTCCGTTTTAAATGGGCGACACCTTATTCTAAAACTATGCACCCTAGTTCTAGATTCCCCCACGAGGTGAAACATCCTCTCTGCATCTACCCTGTCAAGCCCCCTCAGAATCTTACACGTTTCAATAAGTTCACCTCTCATTCTTCGAAACTGCAATGAGTACAAGCCCAACATGCTCAATCTTACTTCATAAGACAACCCCTTCATCTCAGGAATCAACCTCGTGAGCTTCTCTGAACTGCCTCCAATGCAAGTATATCCTCCTTAAATAAGGAAACCAAAACTGTACGCAGTACTCCAGGTGTGGTCTCAGGAACACCCTGTACAGTTGTAGCAAGACTTCTCTACTTTTATACTCCATTCCTCTTCAATAAATGCCAACATTCCATTTGCCTTCCTGATTACTTGCTGTACCTGCATGCTAACTTTTTGTGTTTCATGCACAAGGACCCCCAGATCCCCTCTGTCCCGCAGCATTTTGTAGTCGCCATTTAAATAATAATTTGCTTTTTTATTCTTCCAACCAAAGTGCATAACCTCACATTTTCCCTCATTATACTCCATCTGCCAAATTTTTGCCCACTCACTGAGCCTGTCCATAATCCTTTGCTGAATCTTTGTGTCCTCCTCACAACTTGCTTTCCCACCTATCTTTGTATCAGAGGCATATTTGGCTGCAGTGCACTCCGTCCCTTCATCCAAGTCATTAATATAGGTTGTAATTAGTTGAGGCCCCAACACTGATCCCTGTGGCACCCCACTAGTTACAGTTTGCCAACCTGAAAATGACACATTTTTCCGACTCTCTGTTTTCTGTTAGTTAGCCAATCCAAAATTTATGCTAATATATTACCCCCAACCCCGTGAGCTCTTATATTGTGCAGTAACCTTTTATCTGGCACCTTATCGAATGCCTTCTGGAAATGCAAATACACCACTGCTACTGGCTCCTCTTCATCCACCGTGCTCGTTACATCCTCAAAGAACTCGAGCAAGTTTGTCAAACGTGATTTCCCTTTCATAAAACCATGCCGTCTCTGCTTGACTATTATGATTTTCTTAATGTCCTGCTACTATTTCCTTCATAATGGACTCCAGCATTTTCCCAATGATAGATGTTAGTCTAACTGCTCTATAGTTTCCTGCTTTCTGTCTCCCTCCCTCCCTTGTTGAATTGGGGTGTTGCATTTGAGGTTTTCCAATCCACTGGGACCTTGCCAGAATCCAGGGAATTTTGGTCGATTACAACCAATCCATCCACTTTCTCTGCAGCCACTTCTTTTAAGACCCCAGGATGCAGGCCATCAAGTCCAGGGGACGTCCAACTTTAGTCACAATAGTTTGTCTGGTACTTTTTCTCTTGTGATAGTGATTGTTTTAAGTTCCTCGCTCCCTGTGACCCCTTGATTATCTATTATTATTGGGATGCTTTTAGTGTCTTCCACCGTGAAGACCATACAAAATATTTGTTTAAAGTCTCCGTCATTTCCCTGTTTCTCATTATTAATTCCCCGTCTCATCCTCTAAGGGACTAAAGTTTATTTTACCTATCTCTTCCTTTTTATATATCTGTAGAAGCTTTGACTGTTTTTATATTTCTTGCCAGTTTACTCTCAATCTACCTTCTCCCTCTTTATTATTTTTATTAAGACAATACTTAAAACCACACGGCCGAAGGAAAGAATGTTCCATAGAAACTAGAATTGTCTCTTCTGAATTTCGATTCTGTACTTACTTTTGTAAACTCCTTTTGCAGGGTGTTAGAAGGGGAGGATTTGAAGGAGGGAAACTCAAACTAAACGTCACGTCAAGATCAGATAGAGTCACTCGATTCATCAGGACTTGAATATCATCAGCCTTTAAATGTGGAAGTAGAAATGTTTTTTTGTTTTGTCTGTGGGTAAAGATTACAAACATCAATGTGACTAAAAAAGCAGAGACCCACACACCCGAGGGAGAGTGTATCAGTGCACTGATTGTGGAAAGAGCTTTAACCAGTTACACAGCCTGAAAAACCATTGCACCATTCACAGCGGGGAGAAACAGTAAACGTGTTGTGTGTGGAGGAGGCTTCAACTGATCGTCCAACCTGGAGAGACGGAAGCACACCCGCACCACGGAGAAACCGTGGAAATGTGGGGACTGTGGGAAGGGATTCAGCTGCCCGTCAGCGCTGCAAGTTCATCAACACAGTCACACTGGGGAGAGGCCGTTCACCTGCCCAATGTGGGGGAAGCCATTCACTCAGTCATCCAGCCTGGTGAAACACCAGCTTGTTCACACTGGGGAGAGGCCTTTCACCTGCTTTGAATGTGGGAAGGGATTCACTCAGTCATCCATCCTGCTGATACACTAGCGAGTTCACATTGGGGAGAGGCCATTCACCTGCTCTGAGTGTGGGAAGGGATTCAGTGTGTCATCCCACCTGCTGACAAACCAGCGGGTTCACACTGGCGAGATGCCGTTCACCTGCTCAGAGTGTGGGAAGCGATTCACTCAGTCATCCAGCCTGGTGATACACCAGCGAGTTCACACCGGGGAGAGGCCTTTCACCTGCTCAGAGTGTGGGAAGCGATTTACTCATTCATCCAGCCTGATGATACACCAGCGAGTTCACACTGGGGAGAGGCCGTTCACCTGCTCGGAGTGTGGGAAGCGATTCACTGTGTCATCCCACCTGCTGAGACACCTGCAAGTTCACAAGTGGCTGCAGGGGTTGGATTCTGCTATCATTGCAGCTGTTAATCACATCCCGACTGAATCGTGTCCATTACGACAGTTGAAGTTAGTTTCTGCTGATAATAACCCTATAATTGGGCTGGAATATAATATTTTGATGTTTCAGTAACAGAGTGTGTCGATATTTAATGTTCCAAGATAAGAGGAGACTAATTGATGTCCTGTTACTGACTGCACCATTTTGGCGCCTTTTCTCCTTTCTAACTCTGAATTATTTCACTTCTCATACCTTCGGTTACTCTCGTGGAAAAATGCCAGTTCCCCTTCCCTTCCAGTGTGCCTCTCCTAGCCTTGGCATTGAGGAAATGTGTCGGTTACATGCCTGGGATCACTGAACACAAAACCCAGTCTGTGAATCACTTTCAGATACTGGACTTAGTGTCTGTCCAACAGCATCTCTCTCACCTTCGATGTGTGAATGGAGCATCACGCCTGCAAACCTGGGTTTAATTTAAATTTGAATCCACTCAGGAAATGTATTTAAGAGAATACAGATCACATCAAATAATTGCCAACGGTTTCGAGTCAACAAGATGAACAAGTAAATACATCCCGGCCCAATATTCCAGCTCCACATTCACAGGAGAAAGTCTGTTATCAATCTCCTCGAGTAGACAGAATAGAGAACGATGCTGACTCTAAGAATATCTACCATCTGTTGTAAATATCTTTCAAATCCTGACTGATAAAACCTGGCATTTTCCTTTCAGTTGAAGTGAATGGAAGATGAGAGGGGACTTGGCATAGGGAACTTGGTTAATTCAACTTCTGAAAGGTGTTCATGTTTAGTTCATTCCATATCGGGGAAAATGTGGTTGTTATCATTAGAGAGAGATTTCACTGAACAACAGTTGGTGTTTGCAACCAACTGGCTGTGGATATTTTCATCATAGAATGTTTAGATTAGAAATATTATGCGTGAATAAGTAGAGTTCAAAGACTAGTGGTTTGTGCTTATCACAGGAAGACTAGTGCTTCCAACATTGTTGATGTATGTTGAAGAAAATGCAGACTTGTGTCTCTGGACTATGCCGTAGCCAAAGACGACCATATCAGGAAATGCCAGTTCCAGTTGGATAAGAGGTTGATGGCATTGCAAAAGATCCAGCAGTTAAAACAAAACTATCTCCAGTTATCTGCAGACATCGAATTACGCAGCATGGTCACAAAGTTGGACTCAAGAATTTAAAGTATTGAGTTAAATTATTGGGATTGATTGTTATTGAATTGAATTGTTGTAGAATGGAAAAGTGGTGAAGTTATGCTAAACTTATATCGAACCTTGGTTAGACTTTGTGCGTGCAATTCTGGTCACCATATTATAAAAATGATATGGAGGCACTGGAGAGGGTGCAGAGAAGATTTACAAGGATGATACCATAAAGGCGATCGTATACCTATCGGGAAAGGATGGACAGGCCGGGTCTATCTTCTCTTGAAAAAAAAAGGCTGAGGGGTGACCTAATGTCTTTAAAATGATGAAAGGTTTTGATAGAGTAGATACAGTGTTTCCACTTGTGGGGACCAGCATAATTAGAGGCCATCAACATAAGATAGTCACCAAGAAATCAAATAGGGAATTAAGAAGAAACCTCTACCCAGAGAGTGGTGAGAATGTGGAACTCACTGCCACAGGGAGTGGTTGAAGCGAATAGTATCGATGCATTTAAGGGGAGGCTAGACAAGTATATGAGGGAGAAGGGAATCGAGGGTTATGTGGATATAGTTAGATGAGGAAAGAAGGGAGGAGGCTCGAGTGGAGCATAAACGCCGGCATGGACTGGTTGGGCCGAATGGCCAGTTTCTGTGTCGTATATCCGATGAAATCCTATTGTCCAAGTCACACTGCTCGAAGGGGAAGATAAATGACTTGCATTCAAACGCAATTGTTACTTTTGTCTTCTTGGTAAAATGACCATGTCTGGGCATAATTTGTTTGTGAAATTAATACTGATTTTATATATATATATATATGTATTGCAAAGCGTCGCTGGTCAAACACATGGAAAGGAAAATTTAGCTGAAAATTGAGATCATTAAGTTTTATTTTTGAAAAGGTCCCGTCTCTGTGGTTCTGTCCAAACTATGTATTCAGAAATAAGTTTTTGGGGGTGACTGTTATGCTAAAGGTAACTAACATCCTTCCTCTTGTAGACTGAATTGCTCTCTGGCATATTTTGGAGAATAAAAGGTCCAAGAAGAGGTTTGGTTAAATAAAATTAAACAAAGAAACTGGGTCAAAACTTGAACCAAGTGGGATTATTTGATCGATGTTTAAAGACAGTATGATAATATTGTATTAGACAGTAAAGTTCCTCCGGGCTCATGAATGAAATGGTGAACACTGTATAAAATGTAATGAGAGGAAATGAGTGAGGATATACGAGGAAAACAGGAAAGTTACACCTCCAAATAGAAATGTTTCTTAACTCATTGTCATAAATCACCTGGGTACAATCTGGTGTTAATGTAAATTCTTGTTAAAGTCAGGGAAGTGTAGGAAATTGCTAAGATTTCTCTCTCAGATGTTTGTGTCATTGCCTACACTGAACAATAAGAAAACTGAATTTGATCGCCTGGCCACTACCCCAGACATCGGGACTGTGCAGAGGGAGATGAGCAAAGATCTTCAGACACCCCACGATCTTTTGATAAGTGCACCTCAAATGGCTTGGATCAGATGTCACATGTGGCATGATACTGGGATACCACTGCGTGTGTGTGTGAACGAGTCTCAGGCATGCTCCGTTATCGACAACAGCACAACATGAAATGGCTAATGTGGCTCAGGAGAGTGAGAGAACTTTTTAAACCATCAAGGCCGTGACACATTCTCCATAGAAAAAGCGACTTTGAAATAATCAGGATGGAGTTAAACACACTGCTACATGTCAGAGGCATTAGAATTAACAGTGGCGAGAATGCTGATCAAATTAGGATTTCCTCACAGCTAGAATGGTCGTCAGTTTCAAGGCCTCCACTAAGTACTGTACAAAGAAAGCTTGTAGAGAGGCTAAAAACAAAAAAAGCCAGCCTGTCTGTGTCTGGACAAGGTGGCCATGGCTGTGTACAGATCAGCTGCAAGCTGAAGGTGGGAGATAAAGAGGCCAGACCTCACAGGCTCCATAACAAAACATGAATCCAAGTGAGAGGCCATCTCCAACAGGAAGCAGAGGACCTCAAAAGGGATAGTTTTGGAATCGTGATAAACCGAGGTATAGACCCTCAAAAGCATAATTTTAGTGGTAATAGAGAAAGAACCCTAAAGCCTGCTCCTTGGAAAGATTGGGAGACCAGGAAGACTCCCCTGAACCAGGTGGGTTGGGACACATCCTGACCCCAAACACTAAATTAATAGTGTTCACTTAAAGAGTTAGTATCACACCAGGACAATAAGTAATTCAAGAACATTATGTCATACTTCAATACAAACTTAAAAGGTAATGACAGCAGGTTATTTTAAAGTAAGAAATGTCGTATGTTGATCAGTAATGTTAACTATTGGTTTGCCAAGTACAAACGCTGATAGTGATCATCATATGTGGGACTTAAATAAAATGACATCCCACCTCACAAAAAGACTCGACCTGTCCCATTCAGTAAAAGAACCCACATTTTATGGACTAGAAGTAACTGAATCAGGAAATGTATTATATAACAATGTGTGTTTTTAAATTGTGAATTGAAATCAAAAGATTTAAACATGAGCTTGAATCTATCAACTAGATTATGTGAAGGGAGATATTCACAGTTAATAGACAAAATTGGAAGAGAATTAGTAAAGGATGTGTTAGTAAAGAATAGAACACAGGAACCAAGGGATGAGGAAGATGGGGAAAACAAGGAGAAGCTGTTTAAATCGACAGTAAAGTGACAGCTGACAGGATAGCTCAGAATAGGAGCCACAGCAAGGTTAGCAGGAGTAAACAGAATAGATACAGAAAGTGAATGGGAACACGATGTGGCTTACTGGTGGTATTGTGTGTAGCCTCTGTGACATTTATGATGAATGTGGTACAGAAGGGACTAGACAAGAGAGAGAGTAATCAAATTCCTTTGTTTATTCATGAAGGACAACTGAGAAAAAGGTTTCGGGGAACCAAGTCATAGGCTTTGATGTGATGCAGCCAATAGGAATGGGGATTTGTCCCCCAAGGAAGGAGAAAGAAGTGAAGATATTAGACCAGTGGGATTGGTCTTGCCTTTGCTGAGGAAAAATAGAAATGAAACGAAACCTTGGACGGTGTATCGGGTAGAATCATTTGCAAGGGTGGAAGACTGAGTTAGGTCCGATCCATAAACAGTGTGAGGAATATCCAAGATATCTGATTCAGAAGGGAGGAACTTGGATAGCACCAGATAAGCAGTGTTGTACTCTGAAAGGAGCAACATGGCTGTAGCATTGACGGGGAAGGAGGTGATCTGTATAAAGAATTCGAAGGGGTAAGCTGCAGGACAAGTTATAACGAACCACAGAAGGCTGAAAACCAAGGGTGGGATAGGTGTATTGCCTGAAAAAGAAGGAATACAACTAAAGGGAGAATGTACCCCAGCGATCGTTAGAGGAAATATACGGCGTATGACTTGAAGCGTGACATGGTAATAACACAGTGAAGCTGGTATTGATCGTGTGTAGTGTAAGCAAGAAGGAATTCAAGCTAAAAAGTGGGGTGGGACCCCAGGATCCTAGGAAAACTGGCCAGTGGGATAAAATGCAAGCTAAAATAAATGGAAAATTATTAAAAGAAAAGAAAAATGTTGGAAAAGCAAATTGAATTTACAAAGGACAGTTAGTTTTTACCAAAAGATACAAATGCGAACTTCAAAGCTGCAGCAGCTTGAAAGAGAAACAAAGATGTTGAGGAAAATGGACTGGAGGAAGATCATCAAATTACAAAAACGAATTTGAAGAAATGAGATTTAAATTGGCTGTGAAAAAGATATTGGTTTAAATATAAAAACTTACGAGTTAAACCCGACAAAGCTTTGTGCTGAGAAAGAGAAACAACGATGTTTAACGATGGACTGGAGTAAGGTCATCAAAAAATGATTAAGTTCCGATTCAAAAGGGGGAAAAGTAGTAAGCTAGGCGAACTCAGCACAGAAAGAAAAAACTGGGAGTTACAGAATTCTTAAAAAAGATGGACCGGCACCGAAGTTTAGATTTTGTGCTGAGAGAAATAAAACACAAGATTTGCTCAGTGAACGGGATCGTAAAAAAACCAAACTGCTGGAATGTATATAGATTGCGTGGAAATTGGATTTCTGTAAACAGAATAGCTATTAAAAATGTGTGGTCTCGCTTTAAATCAATGAAAAACTCGTTGGCAAGTATTTGAATTGGATGTGTAGAGAAATTGGAGTTTAATCTAAAATGCTGCCTTTCCTGATGAAAAGGTTTTATTATGACAACTTTACTAATAATTTCTGCTATTTTAACGGATTCCTAATTTCTTATCAAGTTTTCAAAGCACAAAGACTTGGGGAAATATTTTCAGATGAATACCCGAAGTCACGTAATTACGTCAGACCTTCTTACAAACCTGTAGTGGAATTAACCCATTCCATTGACAGCTGTTTTATTTATACTGGACCTTATCAGTTTGGATTTCTTAATAAAAGAAAGAAGACTCACCCGACAGACAGAGGACATGGTGGGATAGTCAGAATAAAAATAAAATGAAGAAAGGCGATGCAATAATACTTGCCTGCTACAGAGGAGAGATAGATACTCAAACAAAACAAAAGTTAGCAGCCCGTCTGCCTGTGGACTGCAAATTTACAGAGCGACCTTCCTCACCCCGACCCTTTCGGCCCAGCAGACCATGCCAGAGTTTACTCCATCATCACGTCCTGATCTTAAACGGAGTGCACAAAGAGAGTAGTCAACATGGGAACGGAGGGAAAGTGAGATTCGGTGGTAAGTCCGTGGTGAGTCTAGCTGAATATTAGCTGTAAGAAGGGAAATTTAGATTAACGTTTTGAATTGAACTTAGAACTTTAAATACAGAAATTAGCAGAAACTGCCTGTTAGTGGTAGTTAACCACCAGTCAGCTGTAAGTGTTAGTCTGAAATATGTGCTAATTACTGCCAGCAATGGGCATGGAGCTGAGACAGCACTTGTAATTTGTGTGTGGCTCCAAAGATATAAAACTAAACACTGACTTGTGCTTCTCAGTGTGTTATGCACAGTGATATTAAACGGAATTTGGTGAGAGTTTGAATGTGAACAGTGGTTGAAGGAGGTGCTGCTTTGGCCTCCAAATTACAGCCGGTCGATGAACGTTTGGTGAGTATTACCTTTTTTCTCGAAGCTTGGTCTACACTAAGACCTGGGAGCAATAACAATACTTTATTAAATTAATAATTTAACTATAATTACTAATTAATTAATATCATTATAAATAACCATTGAATAAAAACTAAGTAATTAAATTAATTCAGTGTGTAAATAAGCAAATAAATTTATAAAAAAATAACTAAAGATGGCAGGGTAGACAATGAGTCGAGACTGTAGTGTGTATGAGTTTGTGGACATCAAATCTGTCCCACTTTCCCACATCTGCAGGAAATGTCTCTGCTTTATTCACTCTGGCTCAGCGCAATTGGGCTGGGGTGCGAGTTCGACACACTCTGAAACACACAGGATAAGTGATATAATCCAGAAAACAGTCACATCCCACAGAAAAACGCAGGTTCAGGAAAGTCCGTGGTGTATTGGGTGCCGTGTAGCGATAACTGAGGAGAGGCTGAGAATGAGATACTGCTCCTGCCCAACGATAAGGATAAAGATTGCGTGGAGGACATCCACAATACATACCAAGGTACGTCGCTCATAAGGTTGTCCACAGGCAGAGATAGGAAGAAATATTAAACAATTACATTGCATCAGTATTTATCAGGGAGTCAACACAGGTGGACATGACATTGGATGATATTAGAAATGAAATAAATGCATTTAAAATAACAAGAGGGAAAATATTATATAAACTAATCAAACCGAAATTGGATAAAATGCCGGCTTCGGACAAATTACATCGAGGGAAGAGATAGCAGAGGCATTAATAAACATATTCAATATTTCGTTCGAATAAAGTGCAGTGCCGGAGGATTGGCAGATAACGAATGTAATACCTATTTATAAGTAGTGAGGTAGAACGTGTCTGAGGAACTAGAGTACAGTCAACTTAACGTCGTTGGGAGTAAAAATAATGGATTTCCTACTAAAGGAGAAGGTGGAAGAACAACTAGAAACCAAAAATGAATAGTCAGCATGGATTATAAAAGGGAAAGTCTTGAATTGACCAAATTCTTTGAATTTTTCGAAGAAGTAACAGATAGCGTAAACTAACGTAATGTAGTAGATGTAATTTATCTAGATTTCCAAAAGCCTTCGATAAGATACCCCATAATAGATTGAAAGGGCAGAACAAAAATTGTAATTACAATTAATAATAATAATTGAGATGTTTTGAGAGTTAGCAGATTTTTAAAATGGATCCCACAGCCTGTTTTTCAATCAATGGGAAGCATGTGTGGGATGCCTTCCGCAGAGGGTCAGATGTTCCAATGCGTAGACCAAAGGCCTTGGGAGCTGGGCACAGACACAGATAACATCGAATTTGAATTCTGTAATACGATACAAGTTAAATAAAAAGAATCATAGCAACACGTATCCTGAATTACTAATTAAAGTATATAGAGGCCAGATTGGAGGAAGCAACCTACCAGATAATCATGTATTAATCAATCAGCACGTATTAATTGTAACTTGCGTAATTAAGTAAGACTATAATCTGAAACTTTATAAAATAAGATGTCTCTGGCAGTTTCTCTGAGCATTCCTTCAAGGGTAGCTCACCTGCCAGCTTGTATCTCCGAGTGGTGGTTTGAAGTTAAATCTAACAACGTGGCGCAGTCAATAGGATCGACTCGACGGGCAGATTAGACTCAAAAAGCCAAACCAACCGAATAACGAGTGAGTAGAGAATTACCTTGAGAAATTCTCCTCGCAAAGTAACCAGATATCCAACGAATCTGAGGTAGAGTCCATGCAGCCAGTAAATCCAGTTGAGGGGCGCGTCAGGACAATGTAAATAAGTACTGTAAGTGTTGGGGCAATAAGTACGCATACGGGATATCGGGGAAAAAGCCTCAGTGTAAATATTTCCGCATAATTAAAGGTGGAAAAACAGCACTAGTTAAAAAGCATTGGTGTAAAAAGTTCTGCTTAAGTAAAGATGGTAAAATAGGAACTGGTGAAAAAGCCCCAATGTCTGAAATGGCAAAGGAATCTGCCAAGGCCCTTGGAGGGCTTCGGTATAAACTACCAGAAGAGTTTCTGAGAGATACATCTGAAAAGGTCATGGAGATGGTTAAGGCAGGATATGATGAAGGGAAAAAGATAATTTTAACAGCCGGAAAGATGAATAGAAAGATACCCGAAGGTGAGATGGACAGAGAAAGTGACAAAAGACAACAGGATGTAAGTATAAAAATAGATATAGATGACAGAAGGGAATGGACAGAGGAATTTGGCCCAAATTTGTATCCCACACTAACAGGGTTATGATTAGGACTGAGGAAAATAAAGGATTGATTGGGGGCCAGAAGGCTCGCTTAGTAGATATTTTTCGTAAGTCCATAACACAAGATGTTAGTGACTATCTTAAGTGAAGTATGGATCCAAAAATAGAGCCGGCCAAACAATAAGCTTTGTTGAATGAAGAGAGACTTTTGTGAATGTCTGTCTTTGAATGAAAGTGCTTGTGTGATTTTTGGCTGCGAAATATTTGAGGTGGGAATTAATGAATTTTTCATGTGTCTGTAAGCCTGCTTCAGAAAGTGGTAGAGCTGTCTGTTGTTATGGCTCCACCCACTTTTTCAGACAGAGTGAATTTGTTTTAACCCTTTGCAGTGTTGTCCTGTATGAAGGAAGTTTTAAGAAAGTGTGAACCTAGATTTGAATTACATTTTAATTTAGAAACCCAGGTGTCGATTTATTCAGGTGATATGTTATGGAGCTAGGAAATGCACAAAGGATAGGTTTGTTGAGCAAAAGATAAAACAATGTGTGGTCCCGATGGTTTAAAAAAAACATTTCGACACGCTCACTTGTCAAAAGAAAACATGTAATCATTGATTACATTTGTTTGAAAGACAATACATTTAGTCTAGGAATGAGATAAAGAACGGAGAAGGGAAATTGTAATGCCTTAAAAAAAGAATCCTGCGTGGGTGTCTCAAGGCTGCGGGCTTGGGAAGTACGCCCCCATATTTCTTTGTGTAAAATCTTGATGCGAAAGCTTCGAGCTCAGTAAAAATATTTTTAAATCAAAGATTGGCATATTTGAATTGGGATTTTGAGATATTTGTGGTGATTCTCCTTGATAAACATTTTGGTTGTATTGGAAAATCTTGGGTTTGGAAGACTTTTAATAAAAGTAAACATACTGCGTCAGAAGCTGAAGCTTTAAATGATTACATTTATGAGATACTGTATCACAAAATTGCAGTTACAGCGCAAAAGATTCGAGTTTTTGATGTTCAGCTTCTAAAACAGAAGTGAGGCACATAATTATAAAAAAAGTAATTTGCATTCTGTGATCTGTGAATCACTATACGCATAAATGATAAGTCCGATTAAAAAACAGTATTTTCATATTTGACATTTCATAATCCAACAATAAATACAAATACTACAAAAAGGGAGCAGAAATTAGGATGGAAGCAGTGAAGAGTTAATTTTGTTGTGAAGATTTCAAGTACAACTATTTAAGAAAATACGCAACAAAATTAGATACATTTAAATTAAAAAGTTAAATCTGATCTCTTAAAAAAAAGAAATAAAACTATAATGTTTGGAAACAATGTAGAAATACCTTCAGGGATCAGGCCAAACTCCTGGGCATGTGGGGAGCTATCTGCGAAATTGCAAAAGGAATTTTGAAAAAAATTAAATATTAAAATGGCAGGCTTTAGCAGTTTAGAACAAAGGAAAATATAAGTTGAACTTGTGACTTCAGATACGGTGGTTGAAGAACCATAGAAACTGAGACGTAAAGGCTTTGAAACTGGAACATTTGAGACAACAGAAAGCAGTTATCAAAGCCTCCGTGCTAGACTCTGTTCTAGTAATGAAAAATACATTTGAGATAATGGAAAGCAGGATGTAAACTAAATCCCAAAAAGGCACAAATCGGACAATTTGTGGTACAGTACCTGGGACACGAAATATCCCAAGGAAATCGGACCATGTCCAATGACGGGAAGGAGGGCATTAGGATTATGCCCCGACCAAAACCAGTCTGAGGGGTTTGTAAGGTACTGGGGTTCTTTAGCTATTGTAGGAATTTTGTGCATAACCACAGCAATTGCAGAACCAATACAGTGGCGAGTGAAAGGAAAATCCGGTTAAAATGGAAATGGTAAGACTCTCACTAAAACCTGGAATATCCAGGATGTGCTTTATCAACAGAATATAAACGTGATCATCACCGTCCTTCCGATTCTACAAGGACAAGCTACAAGGCCGCCCCGAGGGGGCCCAAAAGCATTTAACCACAGCGGAGGGTACAACAACTACATAAAGCAGCATCTAGGGTGCGGCATCTAAGTGTCGGGAGCGTTTGTCTTGAAGCCATAAGATAAGTGAGTAAAAAATGTTAGCTGAATATTGTAAACCAGGGGAATTAACCTTGGGAAATTGCGTGGTAGTTAAACCTGGAACAGAAGTAATGTTGTTATTTGACAATGTGTAGCATGAAATGTTACCTGTGAGCATAAATTAATCAGCCAGAAAAAAATAACCACAAGACTAAAGCGTTGTAAATACGATTGCTAGACACAATCCTGAGAATATCTAGCGACACATCAGGAGCAAGGGAGTAACACAAGAAGCTGAGACACAAAGAAGGAAGACAGAGGAGATATAGAGCGAATG
Source organism: Pristiophorus japonicus (assembly GCF_044704955.1). Classification (NCBI taxonomy): domain Eukaryota; kingdom Metazoa; phylum Chordata; class Chondrichthyes; family Pristiophoridae; genus Pristiophorus; species Pristiophorus japonicus. The sequence continues at coordinate 145,701 of NW_027254382.1, read as the reverse complement.
ACGTATTAACTTTAAAGGGACATCTCTAGTAGTTGCACCAGATATACAGGCGATCCAGGCAGGTGTAGAAAGTTTGAGGGGAACAACGGAGTTACTAATCAGGAAACAGGCCAGGATTGGGATAGAATCTTCAGAGTTAGGATCTAAAACATCCCAAAAAAAATGCTAGAGGGTGTAGCCGTATTGGAAGGCCATGCACGAAAAATTAACGAGCAAAATAAGCAGGAATTGAGAGGACGATGCCGAGGACAGGAAAAGAGACACATGTCATGCTGATGGGAGATGGATGATTGGTCAGGTGAGACACGATATGGATCAGATACAAACCGGGCGAGTTACAGGTACAATAAATAGCACCCAGTTGAAAGAAATGGCACAGCACACTGGGCCATTAGATGCATGCACCCTGAAACATAGAAACATAGAAACATAGAAAACGGTTGCATGAATAGACCATTCGCCCCTTCGAGCCTGCACCAACATTCAATATGATCATGGCTGATCATTCACCTCAGTACCCCTTTCCTGCTTTCGCTCCATATCCCTTGATCCCTTTACCTTAAGGGCCATATCCAACTCCCTCTTGAATATATCTGATGAACTGGCATCAACAACGTTCTGCAGAAGAGAATTCCACAGGTTAACAACTCTCTGAGTGAAGAAGTTTCTCCTCATCTCGGTCCTAAATGGCTTATTTCTTGTCCTTAGACTGTGACCACTGGATCTGAACTCCCCCAAAATCGGGAACATTCTTCCTGCATCGAACTTGTCCAGTCCCATCAGAATTTTATATGTTTCTGAGGTCCCCTCTCAATCGTCTAAACTCCAGTGAATGCAGACCCAGTCGATCCTATCTCTCCTCTGATGTCAGTCCTGCCATCCCGGAAATCAGTCTGGTGAACCTTCGCTGCACTCCCTCAATAGTAAGAACGTCCTTCCTCAGATTAGAACAAAACTGAATACATTATTCCAGGTGAGGCCTCACCTAGGCCCTGTACAGCTGCAACAACACCGCTCTGCTGCTATATTCAAATCCCCAAGATATGGGGCCAACATGCTATTTGCCTTCTTTCTGTCTGCTGCACCTGCATGCCAACCTTCAATGATTGATGTACCATGACACCCGGATCTCGTTGCACTTCCCCTTTGCCTAATCATCCGCCATACAGATAACATTCTGCCTTCGTGTTTTTGCCACGAAAATGCATAACCTCACATTTATCTTTATTACACGACATCTGCCACGCAATTGCCCACTCACCTAACCTGTCCAAGTCACCCTGCAGCCTCTTAGCATCCTCCTCACATATCACAACGCCATCCAGCATCATGTCATCTGCAAAATTGGAGATATTAGACACAATTCCTTCATCTAAGTCATTGATGTACATTGTAAATTGCTGGGGACCCAGCACTAAGCCATGCAGCACCCAACTAATCAATGCCCGCCATTGCGAAAAGAACCCGTTTATCCCGACTCTGTCAGCCAGTTCTCTATCCACATCAATACATTACCTCCAATGCCATGTGCTTTAATTTTGCACACCAACCTCTTGTGTGGGACCTTGTCAAAAGTCTTTTGTAAGTCCCACTACACCACATCCACTGGTTCTCCCTTGTCCGCTCTACTCGTTACATCCTCACAAAATTCTAAAAGATTTGTCAAGCATGATTTCCCTTTCATAAATTCATGCTGATTTGGACCAATCCTGATAGTGCTTTCCAAATGTGCTGCTATTTCATCTTTAATAATTGATTACAACATTTTCCCCACCACTGATGTCAGGCTAACTGGTCTGTAATTACCTGTTTTCTCTCTCCCTCACTTTTCAAAATGTGGTGTTACATTCGCTACCCTCCAGTCCATACGAACTGATCTAGAGTTGATGGACTGTTAGAAAATGATCACCAATGCATCCATTATTTCTAGGGCCAATTCCTTAAGTATTCTGGGATGCAGACCATCAGGCCCCGGGGATGTATCGGCCTTTAGTCCCATCAATTTTCCGAACAAAATTTCCCACAAATAAGGATTTCCTTCAGTTCCTGCTTCTCACTAGCCCCTCGGTCATGTACTATTTCCAGATGGTTATGCGTGTCTTCCTTCGTGAATGCAGAGCCAATGTATTTGTTCAACTGGTCTACCATTTCTTTGTTCCCCATTATAAATTCACCTGAATCTGACTGCAAGGGACCTACGTTTGCCTTCACTAATCTTTTTCTCTTCACATATCTATAGAAGTTTTTATGTTCCCAGCAAGCTTCCTCTCATACTCTATTTTCCTCCTCCGAATTAAACCCTTTGTCCTCCTCTGCTGAAATCTAAATTTCTCCCCGTCCTCAGGTTGATGCTTTTTCTGACCAATTTATATGCCTCTTCCTTGGATTTAACACTATCCTTAATTTCCCTTGTTAACGACGGTTGAGCAACCTTTCCCGTTTTATTTTTTTACTCCAGACAGGGATGTCCAATTGTTGAAGTTCATCCATGTGATTTTAAATGTTTTCCATTGCCTATCTGCCATCAACCCTTTAAGTATCATTTCCCAGTCTATTCTAGCCAATTCATGTCTCATACCATCGAAGTTACCTTTCCTTAAGTTCAGGACCCCAGTCTCAGAATTAATTGTTTCACTCTCCACCTTAACAAATATTTCTACCTTATTGTGGTTACTCTTCCCCAAGGGGCCTCACACAACAAGATTGCTAATTAGTCCTTTCTCATTACACATCAACCAGTCGAGGATGGCCAGCCCTCTAGATGGTTCCTCGACATATTGGTCAAGTAAACCATCCCGAATACACTCCAGCAAATCCTCCACCGTATTGCTACCAGTTTGGTTAGTCCAATCTATATTGGATTAAAGTCGCCCATGATAACTTCTGTAGCTATATTGCACACATCCCTGCTTTCTTGTTTGATGCTGTCCCCAAACTCACTACTGTTGTTTGGTGATACACAACTCCCACTAGCGTTTTCTTCCCTTTGATATTCCGCAGCTCCACCCACACAGAATCCACGCGAATGTCCTTCCTTACTATTGGGTTAATTTCCTCTTCAACCAGCTATGCCACCCCACCTCCTTTTCCTTTCTGTCTATCCTTCCTGATTGGTGAATATCCCTGGATGTTGCGTTCCCAGCCTTCGTCACCCTGGAGCCATTTCTCTGTGATGCCAATTACATCATATTCATTAATTGCTGCCTGTGCAGTTAATTTGTCCACCTTATTACGAATACTCCTCGCATTGAGGCACAGTGCCTTCAGGCTTGTTATCTTAACACACCTTGTCCCTTTATAATTTGGATGCAATGTGGCCCTTTTTGATTTTTGCCTTGGGTTTCTCTGCCCTCCACCTTAACTTTTCAGCCCCCATTTTACTTCCCTCTGTCTCCCTGCATAGGTCCCCATCCCACTGCCATATTAGTTTAACCCCTCCCTAACAACACGAGCAAACTCTCCCCCGTGGACATTGGTTCTGTCCAGGTGCAGAGCGTCTGGTTTGCACTGGTCCCAGCTCCCCCTGAACCGGTTCCAATGTCCCAGGAAATTGAATCCCTCCATTCTGCACCACACATTCATCTGAGCTATCCTGCGATTCCTCCTCTGACTGGCAGGTGTCAGTGGTAGCTGTCCTGAAATTGCTACCTTTGATGTTCTATTTGTTAACTTAGCTCCAGGATCCCTAAATTCAGCTCGTAATTCCTCAGACAGAGTGAGTCAGACTCAAACACAAACACATAAAGAGCTCTCTTAACACAGAGAGTGAGAGGCACAGAAACATTGCATAATCCCATTTCTTTGTCAGTTGAGAATGTTATAAAGTTATCGACATGAACAGATTCAACAGAATACATTTGCGTATTACTGAGCAGGATGGGAGGAAATCGGATTTAATTTAAAGATTTACCAGGAGTGGGGTTCGAGCCCACGCAGCTATACACCCATTGGATTTTACGTCCCACGCCTAAACCACTCGGCCATCCTGGTTTTGTCAGTATTCGGATTTTGTCTCTGTGAGAATCTGGGCTGCAGCTCCACTCTCACAGACATCGGTTTTCAATGAGCATTTTCAAACATTTATAGTAATATTGACACAGGGGCAACTCTCCTATTCTTTTTCGAGTAATGCTCTGGGAACTTTCACATCTACCCGAGGGTGCAGACGGAGCTTCAATTTAACATTTCATCCGAAAGTCAACAGCTTCAACAATGCAAAATTGCCCAAGTACTGCATTTGAGCGTCAGCCAAGATTATATGCTCAAGTCTCAAGAGCAGGACTGACACACACAACCTCCTGATTCAGCCGAGAATGCTGCCACTGAACCAAAGCTCACATCCGTATTACTTTCCACAAGTCTTTTTCTAAAGTTCCAGGACATTTTGAAGCAATATTCAACATTTTGAAAAAGTTCCACCCTCGTCAAGGTATTGAACCCCGACCTCACGCGTGACAGGAAGGGATACTAACTACTACACTAACGACGAACTGACGGGCATTTGTTTTGTCAGAGCAGGAATCGAGCTGTGAACAGAACTGGACACCATGAGAAGTCGACAGGCACTTTGGGAGACAGAGACTTCCGACAAACAGGGAGAGACAGACAGCGAGATAGAGACAACGCGAGACAGAAAGTATGAGACTGAGAAGGAGAGGCAGACTAAGTGAGAAAAAGGCTCAAACACACACATATACAGAGATGTGTGTGTATGTGCTCTTTAAAGAGAGAGAGGGAAACAGTGAGAGAAAGACAGTGACAAAGACAGTGACAAAGAGAGAGACAGAGAAAGAGTGAGCGACAGATAGAGAGATAGACAGAGATAGAAACAGAAAATGATGGAAATACTCAGCAGGTTAGAGGCAGTAACTAACAGAGACAGGCAAAGAGAGAGACAGGTAGAGACATGGACAGACAGAGATGATGGGAATGAGAGCGACAGTCAGACAGAGAGACTGAGTGAATCCCATTGGAACAGAACTGGACATCGTGAGAAAGAGACAGATACGTTGAGAGACAGGGAAACAGGGAGAGACAGACAGCGAGAAAGAGACAAAGAGAAACAGAGACTTTCAGACTGAGATGGAAGGTCAGACTGAATAACAGAAAGACTCAAACACATACATATACAGAGATGTGTTTGTGTGCTCCATAAAGAGAGGGAGGCAAATAGTGATGGAATGGCAGGCATAAAGACAGGAACAAAGAGAGAGACAGTTCATAGAATGCATACGGGACTGTTTCTTAGAACAGTATGTAACAGAGCCTAAAAGGGAGCAAGCCATCTTGAATCTGGTCCTGTGTAATGAGACAGGAAAAATAAACGATCTCCTCGTAAAAGATCCTCTCGGAATGAGTGATCACGATATGGTTGAATTTGTAATACAGATTAAGGATGAGGAAGTTGTATCAGAAACGAGGGTACGATGCTTAAACAAAGGGGACTACAGTGGGATGAGGGCAGAGTTGGCTAAAGTAGACTGGAAACAAGGACTAAACAGTGGCACAATTGAGGAACAGTGGAGGACATTTAAGTAGCTCTTTCATAGTGCGCAAAAAAAATATATTCCAGTGAAAAAGAGGGGAGGCAAGAGAAGTGATAACCAGCCATGGATAACCAAGGAAATAAAGGAGAGTATCAAATTAAAAACCAATGCGTATAAGGTGGCCAAGGTTAGTGGGAAACTACAAGATTGGGAAAATTTTAAACGACAGCAAAGAATGACTAAGAAAGCAATAAAGAAAGGAAAGATAGATTACGAAAGTAACTGGCGCAAAATATAAAAACAGATAGTAAAAGCTTTTACCGATATATAAAACGGAAGAGAGTGACTAAAGTAAATGTTGGTCGCTCAGAAGATGAGAAGGGAGATTTAATAATGGGAAATGTGGAAATGGCTGAGACATTAAACAATTATTTTGTTTCCGCCTTCACAGTGGAAGACACAAAAACAAAGCCAAAATTTGCAGGCCACAGGAATGTGGGAAGGGAGGATCTAGAGACAATCACTATCACTAGGGGAGTAGTGCTGGACAGGCTAATGGGACTGACGGTAGACAAGTCCCCTGGTACTGATGAAATACATCCCAGTGTATTAAAAGAGATGGCTGAAGTTATAGCAGATGCATTCATTATAATCTACCAAGATTCTCTGGACTCTGGGGAGGTACCAGCGGATTGAAAAGCAGCTAATGCAACGCCTCTGTTTAAAAAATGGGGCAGGCAAAAGGCAGGTAACTAAAGGCCGGTTAGTTTAACATCTGTAGTGGGGAAAATGCATGAAACTATCATTAAGGAAGAAATAGCGGGACATCTAGATAGGAATAGTGCAATCAAGCAGACGCAGCATGGATTCATGAAGGGGAAATCATGTTTAACTAAATTACTGGAATTCTTTGAGGATATAAGGAGCATGGTGGATAGAGGTGTACCGATGGATGTGGTGTAATTAGATTTCCAAATGGCATTCGATAAGGTGCTTCACAAAAGGTTACTACAGAAGATAAAGGTACGCAGAGTCAGAGGAAATATATTAGCATGGATAGAGAATTGGCTGGCGAACAGAAAGCAGAGTGTCGGGCTAAATGGGTCCTTTTCTGGTTGGAAATCAGTGGTTAGTGGTGTGCCACAGGGATCAGTGCTGGACCACAACTGTTTACAATATACATAGATGACCTAGAGGAGGGGACAGAGTGTAGTGCAACAAAATTTGCAGATGACACTAAGGTTAGTGGGAAAGCGGGGTGTGTAGAGGAATCAGAGAGACTGCAAGGAGATTTGGATAGGTTAAGCGATTGCGCTAAGGTTTGGCAGATGGAATACAATGTCGGAAAGTGTGAGGTCATCCACTTTGGGAAAAAAAAACAATAAAAGGGAATATTATTTGAATGGGGAGAAATTACAACATGCTGTGGTGCAAAGGGACCTGGGGGTCCTTGTGCATGCATTCCAAAAGCGAATGGAATATTGGCCTTCATTGCGAAAGGGATGGAGTACAAAAGCAGGGAGGTCTTGCTGCAACTGTATAAGGTATTGGTAAGGCCGCACCTGAGTACTGCGTGCAGTTTTGGTCACCTTACTTAAGGAAGGATATACTAGCTTTGGAAGGGGTACAGAGATGGTTCACTAGGCTGATTCCAGAAATGAGGGGGTGACCTTATGATGATAGATTGAGTAGACTGGGTCCTTACTCCTTGGAGTACAGACGGATGAGGGGTGATCTTATAGAAACATTTAAAATCATGAAAGGGATAGACAATATAGAGGCAGAGAGATTGTTTCCAGTGGTCGGGGTGACTAGAACTAGGGGGCACAGCCTCAAAATACGGAGGAGTCAATTTAAAACCGAGTTGAGAAAAATGTTCTACTCCCAGAGGTTTGTGTATCTGTGAAATTCTCTGCCAAGGAAGCAGTTGAGGCTAGCTCATTGAATGTTTTCAAGTCAAAGATAGATAGATTTTTAATCAATAAGGGAATTAAGGATTACGGGGAGAGGGCGGGTAAGTGGAGCTGAGTTCACGACCAGATCAGCCATGATCTTATTGAATGGCGGGGCAGGCTCGAGGGGCTAGATGGCCTACTCCTGTTCCTAACTCTTATGTTCTTATGTTCTTATGTTCAAAGGGGGAGACAGATAGAGAGAAAGACAGATATAGAGAGAGATAGAGACAATAATTCGGTTCTGTCTTTACAAAGGAAGATACAAAAAACCTTCAAAATGTACTCGGGGCCTGTGAGTCTAGTGAGAATGAGGAACTGAATGATATCCTTATTGGCGGGAAATTGTGTTCGGGAAATTGATGGGAATAAAGGCCGATAAATCCCTGGGTCCTGATAGTCTGCATCCCAGAGTACTTAAGGAAGTGGCCCTAGAAATAGTGGATGCATTGCTGATCATTTTCCAACAATCTATCGACTCTGTATCAATTCCTATTGACTGGAGGGTAGCTAATGTGATGGCACTTTTTTTTTAAAAGGAGGGAGAGAGAAAGCGGGTAATTATAGACCAGTTAGCCTGACATCAGTAGTGGGGAAAATGTTGGAATCAATCATTAAGGATGATATAGCAGCCCATTTGGAAAGCACTGACAGGATCGGACCGAGTCAGCATAGATTTATGAAAGGGAAATCATGCTTGAGGAATCTTCTGGAATTTTTTGAGGATGTAACTAGTAGAGTGGACAAGAGAGAACCAGTCGATGTGGTGTATTGGGATTTCAATAGGCTTTTGACAAGGTCCCGCACAAGAGATTGGTGCACAAAATCCAAGCGCATGATATTGGGATTAATGTACTGACCTGGATAGAGAACTGGTTGGCAGACAGGAAACAGAGAATCTGGATAAACAGGTCATTTTCAGAAATGCTGGCAGTTACTAGTGAGGTGCCGCAGGGCTCAGTGCTGGGACCCCAACTCTTTACAATATACATTAACGATTTGGTTGAAGGAATAGAGTGTAATATCTCCAAGTTTGTGGATGACACTAAACTGGGTGGTGGTCCGAGCTGTGAGGAGGATGCTAAGAGGCTGCAGGGTGACTTGGACACGTTAGGTGAGTGGGCAAATATATGGCAGATGCAGTATAATGTGCATAAATGTGAGATTATCCATTTTGGGGGCAAAAACATGAAGGCAGAATATTATCTGAATGGCGGCAGACTAGAAAAAGGGGAGGTGCAACGAGACCTGGGTGTCATGGTTCATCAGTCACTGAAAGTGGGCACGCAGGTACAGAAGGCGGTAAAGAATGCAAATGGAAAGCTGGCCTTCATAGCTAGGGGATTTGAATAAAGGAGCAGGGAGACCTTACTGCAGTTGTACAAGGCCTTAGTGAGGCCAGACCTGGTATATTGTATTCAGTTTTGGTCTCATAGTCTGCGGAAGGACGTTCTTGCTATTGAGGGAGTGCAGCAAACCAGTTGCCAAACAGTTCTCTATTCACGTCAGTACATTAATCCCAATACCATGCACTTGGACTTTGTGCACCAATATCTTGTGCGGGACCTTGTCAAAAGCCTATTGAAAGTCCAAATACACCACATCCACTGGTTCTCCCTTGTCCACTCTACTCGTTACATCCTCAAAAAATTCCAGAAGATTCATCAAGCATGATTTCCCTTTCATAAATTCATGCTGACTCGGTCCGATATTGTCAACAGACTGATTCCAGGGATGGCAGGACTGTCATATGAGGAGAGATTCGATCAACTGTGCCTTTATTCACTGGGCGTTTAGAATGATGAGAGGGGATCTCATAGAAATATATAAGATTTTGACGGGCCTGTACAGGTTAGATGCGGGAAGAAAGTTCTCGATGTTCGGGAAGTCCAGAACTAGGGGACATAGTCTTAGGATAAGGGGTAGGCCATTTAGCACTGAGATGAGGAGAAACTTCTTCACTCAGAGAGTTGTTGACCTGTGGAATTCCCTGCCGCAGAGAGTTGTTGATGCCAGTTCATTGGATATATTCAAGAGGGAGTTAGATATGGCCCTTACGGATAAGGGGGTGAAGGGGTATGGTGAGAAAGCAGGAAAGCGGACCTGAAGGAATGGTCAGCCATGAACATATTGAATGGCGGCGCAGGCTCGAGGGGCCTAATGGCCTAATCCTGCAGCTATTTTCAATGTTTCTATGTTTCTAAAAATGAAAATGATGAAAATACTCATCAGGTTAGAGACAGGGACAAAGTGAGACAGGCAAAGACATGGGCAGAGATGATGGGAAAGAGAGAGACAGTCAGACATAGAATCTGAGAGAATCCTATTGGAACAGACGTGGGCACCGTGAGAAAGAGACAGATTGAGAGACAGAGACAAACAGAAAAACAGGCACAAACAGAGTGAGTCAGGGAGAGGCAGACTCAGACTCAAGCACACAAACACATGCACAGTTCTCCAAAGACAGAAAGGCAGAGACTGAGATACACAGATACATTTCACAATTTCATTTCATGATCGGCTCAGAATGTCACAGAGCAACAGAAAATTGTTGATTCTGCAGATGAAACGCAGGTATCACTGATCAGCATGGGGCAAAATCAGTGATACATTAAAGAGATTCGAGGAGTGGGGACCGAACTCTCGTGGGAAAATCCCATTGAATTTTAAGGCCAACGCCTTAACCACTCGGCCAGCCTGGTCCTTCCAGTGATTCGATTCTGTCTCTGTGAGAATCTGGGCTTCAACTCCACCTCACAGACACACAAACACACCGGGTTTCATTGAGCATTTTGGAATATTTTTAGTAATATTGACACGGGGGCAACTCTCCTATTCTTTTTCGAGTAATGCTGTGATCCACCCGAGGGTGCAGACGGAGCTTTAATTTAAAATATCTTCCGAAAGTCAACAGCTTCAACAATGCAAAATTCCCCAAGTACTGCACTTAAGTGTCTGCCAAGATTATCTGCTCAAGTCTCAGGAGTGGGACTGAAACACACAAACTCCTGATTCAGTCGAGAATACCGCCACTGAACCAAAGCCGATACCAAAGTTCACAACCCTATTATTTTCATCAAATCTTTTTAAGAAGTTCCATGACATACCAAATTAATGGTGATGATTTATACAGACAGTTGCACATACACAGATATATATATATATATACAGATAGACAGACACAGACAAACACACACATAAGCAAAAATATACTCGCAACAACGGACAAGGACAGATGTCTTAGACATCGAGAGGGATAGCCAGGCTGAATCACTGTCGCAACTTTGGCTGATTTTTGCGTTTTTCTACACGAAAGTATCGTGAATATTGCAGTTTAATAAAATTATTTAAAAAATGACAGTTTTGAAAGGTGTGGGACGTTATTCCATCTATCTTAGGATGAGTTTTGCAGAGACCTGGTTAAATTGTGAAATGGAATGAAAAATGCTGAGAATCGTAGTCGGCAGGTTTCGACCTTCAGCGGAAAAATACGATGGATTTTCTAGTTTATCGCTGTAACCTCTTGGCCACGACTACTGACTCATTAGTTCTTTAAATGTTACTCAGATAAAACTCAATCATCCACCTCTCTGCAGCAGATGACACAGAATTCTGAAAAAATCTCCTCTTCCTATATTTTTACTATTCTGCATTGCACTGGAACTTTTTAACATGAATCTCTCCCAAGAAACAGAAGTAAAATCCTACATTTTGAAAAAGCTTCCTGCCCGTTGGAGAATTGAAACCCTGTCTTCTGCATAATAGGCCGGGATACTAAGCACTGTACCAACGAATGTGGGTTTAGTCAAAGCAGGAATCGAACTGTGAAGAGAACTGGACTCCATGAGAAGTAGCGAGACACATTGAGAGACAGAGACAAACCGACAAACAGGGAGAGACAGATAGAGAGAACGAGAGACAGAAAGTGTGAGACTCAGAAGGAGAGGCAGACGCAGTGAGAAAAAATCTCAAACACATACATATACAGAGATATGTGTGTGCTCTATAAAGAGAGAGAGGGAAAGAGTGAGACAAAGACAGTGTTAATGACAGTGACAAGGACAGAGACAGATAGAGAGAGAGCGACAGATAGAGAGAGAGACAAAGATATAAACAGACAATGATGGAAATACTCAGCAGGTTAGAGACAGGAACTAACAGCCTCAGGCAAAGAGATACAGACAGGCAGAGGCATAGACAGACAGAGATGATGGGAAAGAGAGAGACAGTCAGACAGAGAGATTGAGAGAATCCCATTCGAACAGAACTGGACACCGTGAGAAAGAGACAGACATATTGAGAGACAGAGACAAACAGGGAAACAGGGAGAGACAGACAGCGAGATAGAGACAGAGATAGACAGAAAGTTTTAGACTGAGAGGGAGGGTCAGACTGAGTGAGACAAAGACTCAAATACTTACATACACAGAGATGTGTTTGCGTGCTCCATAAAGAGAGGGAGGCAAATAGTGATGGAATGACAAGAAAAAGACAGAGACAAAGAGGGAGACAGATATAGAGAAAGACAGATAGAGAGAGAGAGAGAGAGAGCGAGAGAGAGAGACATAGAAATAAAAACAGAAAATGATGGAATGACTCATCAGGTGAGAGACAGGGACAAACACAGACAGGTAAAGAGAGAGACGGTCAGACAGCGAGTCTGAGAGAATCCCTTTTGAACAGAATTGGACACAGTGAGAACGAGACAGAGGCAGACTTCGAGCGACGAAGACTCAAACACAGACACAGCTTTCGAAAGAGAGAGGTGGAGACTGAGCGACGCAGATACATTTCATTATCTGCTCAGAGTGTCACCGAAACATGCACATGCAACAGAGGTAAATCGGGTAACACTGAGCAGCATGGGAAATAATCTCTGTTTAATTAAATAATTACCAGTTGTGGGGTTCGAACCGGCGCAATTAGAAATCCATTGGATTTTAAGTCCAACACCTTAACCACTCGGCCATCCTGGGCCTGGCAGAAACGGGCTTTGTCTCTGTCAGAATTTGGGCTTCAACTCCACCCCCACAGAAACACACATACACAGAGGGTGTAAGGGAGCATTTCCGAACATTTTTCGTGATATTGACACGGGGGCAACTCTCCTATTCTTTTTCGAGCTCTGGGACCTTTCACAGCCATCCGAGGGTGCAGACGGAGCTTCAATTTTACATTTCATCCGATGGTAAACAGCCTCAACAATGCAAAATTCCCTAAGTACTGCATTTGAGTGTCAGCCAAGATGATGCGCTCAAGTCTCAGGAGAGGGACTTACACACACGACCTTTTGAATGGAGCCACTGAAACAAAGCCGATACCAAAGATCACAACCGTATTATTTTCCCCAAGTTTTTTAAAATGTTCCAGGACATACCAAATTCTTGGTGATGATTTCCATAGAGAGTTGCACATACACAGAGACATAGATACAGATAGACATACACAGACACACACACACATAAAATAACCAAAAATATACACGCATTAACATAGAATCATAGAAACATATAAATTAGTTGCAGGAGTAAGCCGTTGGCCCTTCGAGCCTGCACCACCATTCAATAAGATCATGGCTGATCTTTCAACCTCAGTACCTATATCCTCCTTTCTCTCCATATCCCTTGATCCCTTGAGCCGTAAGGGCCATATCTGACTCACTCTTCAATATATCTAACGAACTGGCTTCAACAACTTTCTGTGGTAGAGAATTCCACAGGTTAACCACTCTCTGAATGAAGCTGTTTCTCCTCACCTTGGTTCTAAATGGCTTACCGCTTATTCTTAGACTGTGACCCCTAGTTCTCGAACTCCCCAGCAACAGAAACATTCTTCCTGCCTCTCACTTGTCCAATCTCGTCAGAATTTTATATGTTTCTATGAGATCCCCTCTCATTCTTCTAAACTCCAGTGGATACCAGCAGAGTTGATCCAGTCTATCCTAATATGTCAGTCCTGCCATCCCTGGAATCAAGCTGGTGAACATTCGCTGCGCTCCATTAATAGCAAGGACGTCCTTCCTCAGATTTGGAGACCAAAACTAACAAAATATTTAACGTGTACAACTGCAGGAAGACTTCCCTGCTCCTATATTCAAATCCCGTAGCTATGAAGGCGAACATGCCATTTGCCTTCTTCACCGCCTGTTGCACTTGCATGCCCACTTTCAATGACAGATGTAGCATGACACCCAGATCAAGATATACACAGAGTGCCTTAGACAAGTAGACAGATAGACAGGCAGGGTCACTGTCGCTACTTTGGCTGGCCTTTGCGTTTTTCCGTCGAGAATGCTGCCACTGAACCAGAGCCGATACAAAAGTTCACAACGTATTATTTTCTCCAAGTCTTTTGAACAAGTTTCAGGACATACCAAATTCATGGTGATGATTTCCACAGACAGTTGCACATACACAGAGACATATATACAGATAGACAGACACAGACACAAACACACACACACATAACCAAAAATATACATGCACCAACTGACATGCACAGATGCCTTAGACATATCGAAGGATAGACAGGCTGAGTCACTACATTGGGTGATATTTGCATTTTTCTATCCGTATGTATCGTGAATATTGCAGACTAATAGAAATGTGAAAAAAATGTCAGTGTTGAAAGGTGTGCGACGTTATTCCATCTATCTTCGGATCATTTTTGCCAAAACCTGGTTAAATTGTAAAATGGAATGAAAAATGCTGAGAATCGTAGTCGGCAGGATTCTAACCTACGCGCAGAAAACCCAAAGTATTTCTAGTCCATCGCTTTAACCATTCGGCCACAATTACTGCGTCTCTGGCACTTTAAATGTTACTCAGAAAAAACTCAGTCGTCCATCTCTGTGCAGCAGACGGCCACAGAATCCTGAAAAAGTCTCCGTTTGCAAAAAATCTGAAGAGGCAATCTCCTCTTGCTGTATTTTTACTGTTCTATATTGCTCTGGATCTTTTTAATAAAATCTATACCAAGAAACAGAAGTAAAATTCGACATTTTGAAAAAACTGCTGCGCCGTCGGGAAATGGAACCCGGTTCTCCCGCATAACAAGTGGGGAAAATCACCACTATACGGACGAGGATATGGGTTGCGTTAGAGCAGTAATCGAGCTGTCAACAGAAGTCGACAGACACATTGATCGACAGAGACAAACCGGCAAACAGAGATCGACAGACAGCGAGAGAGAGAGACAACGCGAGACAGAAAGGGTGAGACTGAAAAGTGAGGCAGACTCAGTGAGAAAAAGACTCAAACACCTACATATACAGAGATGTGTGTGTGATCTATAAAGAGAGAGAGGGAAAGAGTGAGAGAAAGACAGTGACAAGGAGAGAGACAGATAGAGAGAGTGCGACAGATAGAGAGAGAGACAGATATAAACAGAAAATGATGGAAATACTCAGCAGGTTAGAGGTAGCAACGACCAGCGACAGGCAAAGAGAGACAGATAGGCAGAAACATAGACAGACAGAGATGATGGGAAAGAGTGAGACAGTCAGACAGAGAGACTGAGTGAATCCCTTTCGAACAGAACTGGACACCGTGAGAAAGAGACAGACAGATTCAGAACCAGAGACAAACAGGGAAACAGGGAGAGACAGACAGCGAGATAGAGACAAAGAGAGACAGAAAGTTTGAGACTGAAAGGGAGGATCAGACTGAATGAGAAAAAGACTCAAACACCTACATACACAGAGATGTATTTGCGTGCTCCAAAAGGAGAGGGGGGGCAAATAGTGATGGAATGACAGAGAAAATGACAGGGACAATGAGAGTGAAAAAGAGGGCGACAGATAGAGAGAAAGACAGATAGAGAGAGAGAGACATAGAGACAAACACAGAAAATAATGGAAATACTTATCAGGTTAGAGACAGGGACTAACAGAGAAAGGCAAAGACATGGACAGACAGAGATAATGAGACACAGAGAGACAGTCAGACAGAGAGTCTGAGAGAATCCCATTGCAACAGTACTAGACACCGTGAGAAAGAGACAGATTGAGAGACAGCGACAGACAGAGTGGGTCAGAGAGAGACAAAGACTCAAACACACAAACACATGCACAGCTCTCGAAAGAGAGAGAGCGGCAGAGACATTTCACAATTTCATTTCATTATCTGCTCAGAGTGTCACATAGTTACAGAAAACGAGAGATTCAGCAGATGAAAATTGGGTATCACTGAGCAGGATGGGAAAAATATTTGTTTAATTAAGGAATTACCAGGAGTGGGGTTCGAACCCACGCGGGTATAAACCCATTAGATCTTAAGTCTAACGCCTTTACCACTCGGTCGTCCTGGTCCTGATCCTGTCAGAGGTTGGACTCAGCCTCTGTGAGAATCTGGGATTCAGCTCCAGACATATCGGATTTCAGGGAGCATTTACAAACATTTTTCGTTACATTGACACGGGCGCAACTCTCCTATTATTTTTCGACTAAGGCTCTGGGAACTTGCACATCCACCCGAGGGGGCAGATGGAGCTTCAATTGAAAATTTCAGCCGATGGTCAACAGCTTCAACAATGCAACATTCCCCAAGTACTGCATTTGAGTGTCAGCCAAGATTATGGGTTCAAGTCTCAGGAGTGGGACTTACACACACAACCTCCTGATTCAGTCGAGAGTGGAACCACTGAACCAAAACCGATACCAACGTTCACAACTGTATTATTTTCCCCAAGTTTTTTAAAAAGTTCCAGATCGTACCAAATTCATGGTGATTATTTCCACAGACAGTTGGACATACACAGAGACATACATACAGATAGACATGCACAGACACACGCACACACAATAACCAAAAATATACACGCTTCAACATAGAAACATAGAAATTAGGTGCAGGAATATGCCATTCGGCCCTTCGAGCCTGCACTACCATTCAATAACATCATGGCTGATCATTCAACCTCAGTACCCCTTTCCTGCTTCCTCTCTATACCCCTTCATCCCTTTAGCCGTAAGGGCAATACCTAACTCCCTTTTGAATATATCTAATGAACTGGCCTCAACGACTTTCTGCAATGGAAATTTTCACTGGTTATCCACTCTCTGAGTGAAGACGTTTCTCTTCATCTCGGTTTCTAAATGGCTTACCCCTTACTCTTAGACTGTGATCCTTGGTCTCGAACTCCCCAGCAGCGAGAACATTCTTCCAGCCTCTAAGCTGTCCAATCTCGTCATAATTTTTCATGTTTCTTCTGATCTCCTCTCATTCTTCTAAACTCCAGTGGATACCAGCCCAGTTCATCCAGTCTCTCCTCATATGTCAGTCATGCCATCCCGGGAATCATGCTGGTGAACTTACGCTGTACTCCCTCAATAACAAGAACGTCCTTCCTCAGATTCGGAGACCAAAACTGAACACAGTATTCCAGTTGTGGCCTCACGGAGGCCCTGTACAAATGCAGTAAGATCTCCCTGCTCCTATACTCAAATCCCCTAGCTATGAAGGGGAACATGCCATTTGCCTTCTTCACCATCTGCTGCACCTGCATACCAACAATCAATGACTGATGTACCATGGCACCCAGATCAAGATATACAAAGATTGCCATAGACAAGTAGATGGATAGACAGGCAGGGTCACTGTCGCTACTTTGGCTGGCCTTTGCGTTTTTCCGTCGAGAATGCTGCCACTGAACCAGAGCCGATACAAAAGTTCACAACGTATTATTTTCTCCAAGTCTTTTGAACAAGTTTCAGGACATACCAAATTCATGGTGATGATTTCCACAGACAGTTGCACATACACAGAGACATATATACAGATAGACAGACACAGACACAAACACACACACACATAACCAAAAATATACATGCACCAACTGACATGCACAGATGCCTTAGACATATCGAAGGATAGACAGGCTGAGTCACTACATTGGGTGATATTTGCATTTTTCTATCCGTATGTATCGTGAATATTGCAGACTAATAGAAATGTGAAAAAAATGTCAGTGTTGAAAGGTGTGGGACGTTATTCCATCTATCTCCGGATCATTTTTGCCAAAACCTGGTTAAATTGTAAAATGGAATGAAAAATGCTGAGAATCGTAGTCGGCAGGATTCTAACCTACGCGCAGAAAACCCAAAGTATTTCTAGTCCATCGCTTTAACCATTCGGCCACAATTACTGCGTCTCTGGCACTTTAAATGTTACTCAGAAAAAACTCAGTCGTCCATCTCTGTGCAGCAGACGGCCACAGAATCCTGAAAAAGTCTCCGTTTGCAAAAAATCTGAAGAGGCAATCTCCTCTTGCTGTATTTTTACTGTTCTATATTGCTCTGGATCTTTTTAATAAAATCTATACCAAGAAACAGAAGTAAAATTCGACATTTTGAAAAAACTGCTGCGCCGTCGGGAAATGGAACCCGGTTCTCCCGCATAACAAGTGGGGAAAATCACCACTATACGGACGAGGATATGGGTAGCGTTAGAGCAGTAATCGAGCTGTCAACAGAAGTCGACAGACACATTGATCGACAGAGACAAACCGGCAAACAGAGATCGACAGACAGCGAGAGAGAGAGACAACGCGAGACAGAAAGGGTGAGACTGAAAAGTGAGGCAGACTCAGTGAGAAAAAGACTCAAACACCTACATATACAGAGATGTGTGTGTGATCTATAAAGAGAGAGAGGGAAAGAGTGAGAGAAAGACAGTGACAAGGAGAGAGACAGATAGAGAGAGTGCGACAGATAGAGAGAGAGACAGATATAAACAGAAAATGATGGAAATACTCAGCAGGTTAGAGGTAGCAACGACCAGCGACAGGCAAAGAGAGACAGATAGGCAGAAACATAGACAGACAGAGATGATGGGAAAGAGTGAGACAGTCAGACAGAGAGACTGAGTGAATCCCTTTCGAACAGAACTGGACACCGTGAGAAAGAGACAGACAGATTCAGAACCAGAGACAAACAGGGAAACAGGGAGAGACAGACAGCGAGATAGAGACAAAGAGAGACAGAAAGTTTGAGACTGAAAGGGAGGATCAGACTGAATGAGAAAAAGACTCAAACACCTACATACACAGAGATGTATTTGCGTGCTCCAAAAAGAGAGGGGGGGCAAATAGTGATGGAATGACAGAGAAAATGACAGGGACAATGAGAGTGAAAAAGAGGGCGACAGATAGAGAGAAAGACAGATAGAGAGAGAGAGACATAGAGACAAACACAGAAAATAATGGAAATACTTATCAGGTTAGAGACAGGGACTAACAGAGAAAGGCAAAGACATGGACAGACAGAGATAATGAGACACAGAGAGACAGTCAGACAGAGAGTCTGAGAGAATCCCATTGCAACAGTACTAGACACCGTGAGAAAGAGACAGATTGAGAGACAGCGACAGACAGAGTGGGTCAGAGAGAGACAAAGACTCAAACACACAAACACATGCACAGCTCTCGAAAGAGAGAGAGCGGCAGAGACATTTCACAATTTCATTTCATTATCTGCTCAGAGTGTCACATAGTTACAGAAAACGAGAGATTCAGCAGATGAAAATTGGGTATCACTGAGCAGGATGGGAAAAATATCTGTTTAATTAAGGAATTACCAGGAGTGGGGTTCGAACCCACGCGGGTATAAACCCATTAGATCTTAAGTCTAACGCCTTTAGCACTCGGCCATCCTGGTCCTGATCCTGTCAGAGGTTGGACTCAGCCTCTGTGAGAATCTGGGATTCAGCTCCAGACATATCGGATTTCAGGGAGCATTTACAAACATTTTTCGTTACATTGACACGGGCGCAACTCTCCTATTATTTTTCGACTAAGGCTCTGGGAACTTGCACATCCACCCGAGGGGGCAGATGGAGCTTCAATTGAAAATTTCAGCCGATGGTCAACAGCTTCAACAATGCAACATTCCCCAAGTACTGCATTTGAGTGTCAGCCAAGATTATGGGTTCAAGTCTCAGGAGTGGGACTTACACACACAACCTCCTGATTCAGTCGAGAGTGGAACCACTGAACCAAAACCGATACCAACGTTCACAACTGTATTATTTTCCCCAAGTTTTTTAAAAAGTTCCAGATCGTACCAAATTCATGGTGATGATTTCCACAGACAGTTGGACATACACAGAGACATACATACAGATAGACATACACAGACACACGCACACACAATAACCAAAAATATACACGCATCAACATAGAAACATAGAAATTAGGTGCAGGAATATGCCATTCGGCCCTTCGAGCCTGCACTACCATTCAATAACATCATGGCTGATCATTCAACCTCAGTACCCCTTTCCTGCTTCCTCTCTATACCCCTTCATCCCTTTAGCCGTAAGGGCAATACCTAACTCCCTTTTGAATATATCTAATGAACTGGCCTCAACGACTTTCTGCAGTGGAAAATTTCAGAGGTTATCCACTCTCTGAGTGAAGACGTTTCTCTTCATCTCGGTTTCTAAATGGCTTACCCCTTACTCTTAGACTGTGATCCTTGGTCTCGAACTCCCCAGCACCGAGAAGATTCTTCCAGCCTCTAAGCTGTCCAATCTCGTCATAATTTTTCATGTTTCTTCTGATCTCCTCTCAGTCTGCTAAACTCCAGTGGATACCAGCCCAGTTCATCCAGTCTCTCCTCATATGTCAGTCCTGCCATCCCGGGAATCATGCTGGTGAACTTACGCTGTACTCCCTCAATAACAAGGACGTCCTTCCTCAGATTCGGAGACCAAAACTGAACACAGTATTCCAGTTGTGGCCTCACGGAGGCCCTGTACAAATGCAGTAAGATCCCCTGCTCCTATACTCAAATCCCCTAGCTATGAAGGGGAACATGCCATTTGCCTTCTTCACCATCTGCTGCACCTGCATACCAACAATCAATGACTGATGTACCATGGCACCCAGATCAAGATATACAAAGATTGCCTTAGACAAGTAGATGGATAGACAGGCAGGGTCACTGTCGCAACTTTGGCTGTCTTTTGCGTTTTTCAGTCGAGGAAACTGCCACTGAACCAAAGCCGATACCAAAGTTCACAACCGTATTATTTTCCCCAAGTCTTTTTAAAAATGTTCCAGCACATACCAAATTCATGGTGATGATTTCCACAGACAGTTGCACATACACAGAGACATATATACAGATAGAAAGACTCAGAGACACACACACCCACACACATAACCAAAAATATACATGCACCAACAGACATGATTTTGACATATAGACGGATAGACAGACTAAATCACTGTCGCTACTTTGGCTAATTTTTGCGTTTTTCTATCCGTATGAATCATGAATATTGCAGATGAATAAAAATGAGAAATTGATGTCAGTGTTGAAATGTGTGGGACGCTATTCTGCCGATCTCAGGATCCGTTTTGCAAAAACCTGGTTAAATTGTAAAATGGAATGAAAAATGCTGTGAATTGTAGTCGGCAGGATTCGAAACTACACGCAGAAAACCGAAAAGATTTCTGGACCATCGCTTTAACCACTCGGCAACAACTACTGCTTCTCTGGCCCTTTAAATGTTACTCAGAAAAAACTCAGTCATCCATCTCTGCAACAGACGGCCACAGAATCCTGAAAAAGTCTCCGTTTGCAAAAGATCTGTAAGAGGCAATCTCCTCTTGCTGTATTTTTACTGTTCTATATTGCTGTGGAACTTTTTAATAAAATCTATACCACGAAACAGAAGTAAAATTCGACATTTAGAAAAAGCTGCTTTTCCGTCGGGGAATTGAACCTGGTTCTCCCGCGGAAAAGGGGGGCATAATCGGCACGACACGGACGAGAGAACGGGTTGCATCCGAGCAGTAATCTAGCTGTGAACCGAAGTCGACAGAAACATTGCTCGACAGAGACAAACCGATAAACAGGGATAGGCAGACAGCGAGAGAGAGACAACGAGAGACAGAAAGCGTGAGACTGAAAAGTCAGTCAGAGTCAGCGAGAAAAAGACTCAAACACCTTAATATAACGAGAGATGCGTGTGTGTGATCTATAAAAAGAGAGAGGGAAAGAGTGAGAGAAAGACAGTGATAAAGACAGTGACAAGGTGAGAGACAGATAGAGAGAGAGCGACAGATAGAGAGAGAGACAAAGATATAAACAGAAAATGATGGAAATACTCAGCAGGTTAGAGACAGGAACTACCAGCGACAGCCAAAGAGAGACAGACAGGCAGAAACATAGACAGACAGAGATGATGGGAAAGAGTGAGACAGTCAGACAGAGAGATTGAGAGAATCCCATTCGAACAGAACTGGACACGGTGAGAAAGAGACAGACACATTGAGAACCAGAGACAAACAGGGAAACAGGGAGAGACAGACAGTGAGATAGAGACAAAGAGAGACATAAACATTGAGTCTGAAAGGGAGGACCAGACTAAATGAAAAAAGACTCAAACACATACATACACAGAGATGCATTTGCGTGCTCCTTAAAGAGAGGGAGGCAAATAACGATGGAATGACAGAGAAAAGGACAGGGACAAAGAGAGAGACAAAGAGGGAGACAAATAGAGAGAAAGACAGATAGAGAGAGAGATTATCAGAGACAAAAACAGAAAATAATGGAAATACTTATCAGGTTAGAGTCAGGGACTAACAGAGACAGACAAAGACATGGACAGACAGAGATAATGGGACAGAGAGAGACAGTCAGACAGAGAGTCTGAGAGAATCCCTTTGCAACAGAACGAGACACCGTGAGAAAGAGACAGATTGAGAGACAGAGACAAACAGAGAAACAGGGACAGACAGAGTGTGTCAGAGAGAGGCAGACTGAGAGAGACAAAGAGTCAAACACACAAACACAAACACAGCTCTCTAAAGAGAGAGAGCGGCAGAGACCGAGCGACACAGATACATTTCACAATTTCATTTCATTATAGACTCAGAGTGTCATATCGTTACAGAAAATTGGAGATTCAGCATTTGAGAATCGTGTATCACTGAGCAGGATGGGAAAAATCTACTTTTAATTAAGGAATTACCAGGACTGGGGTTCAAACCCACGCGGGTATAAACCCATTAGATCTTAAGTCCAACGCATTTACCATTCGGCCATCCTGGTCCTGATCCTGTCAGAACTTGGACTCTGCCTGTGAGAATCTGAGCTTCAGCTCCACGCCCACAGCGACACACAGACACATAGGATTTCAGGGAGCATTTACGAACATTTTTCGTTATATTGACACGGGCGCAACTCTCCTATTCTTTTTCGACTAAGGCTCTGGGAACTTTCACATCCACCCGAGGGTGTAGATGGAGCTTCAATTTAAAATTTCAGCCGATGGTCAACAGCTTCAACAATGCAACATTCCCCAAGTACTGCATTTGAGTGTCAGCCAAGATGATGTGTTCAAGTCACAGAAGTGGGACTTACACACACAACCTCCTGATTCAGTCGAGAATGGAGCCACTGAACCAAAACCGATATCAGAGATCACAACCATATTATTTTCCGCAAGTTTTTTAAAAAGTTCCAGGATGTACCAAATTCATCGTGATGATTTCCACAAAGAGTTGCACGTACACAGAGACATGCATACAGATAGGCATGTACACACAATAACCAAAGATGTACACGCATCAACATAGAAATATAGAAATTAGGTGCAGGTATATGCCATTTGGCCCTTCGAGCCTGCACCAGCATTCAATAAGATCATGGCTCATCGTTCAACCTCAGCACCCCATTCCTGCTTTCTCTCCATACCCCTTGATCCCTTTGCCATAAGGGCCCTTTTGAAAATATCTAACGAACTGGCCTCAACGTCATTCTGCGGTAGAAAATTTCACAGGTTAACCACTCTCTGCATGAAGAAGTTTCTCCTCATCTCGGTCCTAAATTGCTTACACCTTATTCTTAGACTGTGATCCTTGGTCTCGAACACCCCAGCAACGAGAACATTCTTCCAGCCTCGAAGCTGTCCAATCTCGTCAGAATTTTATATGTTTCTATGAGATCCCCTCTCATTCTTCTAAACTCCAGTGGATACCAGTACAGTTGATCCAGTCTCTCGTCATATGTCAGTCCTGCCATTCCGGGAATCATGCTGGTGAACCTTCGCTGTGTTCCCTCAATAGCAAGAACGTCCTTTCTCAGATTTGGAGACCAAAACTGAACACAATATTTAAGGTGTAGCCTCACCAAGTTGTACAATTGTAGTAAAACCTCCCTGCTCCTATACTCAAATCCCCTCGCTCATAAGGCGAACATGCCATTTGCCTTCTTTACCGCCTTCTGCACCTGCATACCAACAATCAATGACTGATGTACCATGACACCCAGATCAAGATATACATAGGTTGCCTTAGACAAATAGATGGATAGACAGGCAGGGTCACTGTCGCTACTTTGGCTGGCTTTTGCGTTTTTCAGTCGAGGATGCTGCCACTGAACCAAAGCCGATACCAAAGTTCACAACCGTATTATTTTCCCCAAGTCTTTTTTAAAAGTTCCAGAACATACCAAATTCATGGTGATGATTTTCACAGACAGTTGCACATAAACAGGGACATAGATACAGATAGACAGACACAGCGACACACACACATCAATAACCAAAAATATACATGCACCAACGGACATGCACAGATGCCTTATACATATAGAGGGATAGACAGGCTGAATCACTTTCGCTACTTAGGCTGATTTTTGCGTTTTTCTATCTGTATGCATCGTGAATATTGCAGATATTGAGATATTGCAAAAAATGAGAAATAGATTTCAGTGTTGAAAGGGGTGGGACGTTCTTCCGCCGATCTCAGGATCAGTTTTGCAAAAACCTGGTTAAATTGTAAAATGGAATGAAAAATGCTGAGAATCAGAGCCGGCAGGATTCGTTCCTGCGCGGGGTAAACCCAAAGGATTTCGAGAACATCGCGTTAACCACTCGGCGACAACTACTGCGTCTCTGGCACTTTAAATGTTGCTCAGAAAAAACTCAGTCATCCATCTCTGTGCAGCAGACGGCCACAGAATCCTGAAAAAGTCTCCGTTTGCAAAAAATCTGGAAGAGTCAATCTCCTCTTGCTGTATCTTTACTGTTCTATATTGCTCTGAAACTTTTTAATATGAATCTATACCAAGAAACAGAAGTAAAATTCGACATTTTGGAAAAGCTGCTTGTTTATTGGGGAATTGAACCCGGTTCTCCCACGTAACAGGCAGGGATAGTCACCACTATGCGGATGAGAATACGGGTTGTGGTGAAGCAGTTATCGAGCTGTGAAAATAAGTCGACAGACACATAGAGAGACAGAGACAAACCGACAAACATGGAGAGACAGACAGCGAGATAGAGACAACGAGAGACAGAAAGTGTGAGACTGAGAAGGAGAGGCAGACTGAGTGAGAAAAAGACTCAAACATATACATATACAGTGATGTGTGTGTGTGATCTATTAAGAGAGAGAGGGAAAGAGTGAGAGAAAGACAGTGATAAACACAGTGACAAGGAGAGAGACAGATAGAGAGAGAGCGATAGAGACTAAAACAGAAAATGAAGGAAATACTTCTCAGCTTACAGGCAGGGACTCACAGAGACAGGCAAAGACATGGACAGACCGAAATGATGGGAAAGAGAGAGCCAGTCAGACAAAGAGTCTGAGAGAATCCCATTGGAACAGATGTGGCACCGTGAGAAAGAGACAGATTGAGAGACAGAGACAAACAGGGAACCAGGGACAGACAGAGTGAGTCAGACTGAGAGAGACAAAGACACAAACATACAAAACTCTCTGAAGAGAGAGAGAGAGGCAGAGACCGAACGACACAGATACATTTCACAATTTCATTTCATTATCGGTTCAGAGTGTCACATTGTTACAGAAAATTGCTGATTCAACCGATGAAAATCCGGACTCATTGATCAGAATGGGAGCAAATCCGTGTTAAATTAAAGAGATACCAAGAGTGGGGTACGAACCCACGCGGGGAAAACCATTGAATTTTAAGGCCAACGCCTCAACCACTCGGCTATCCTGGTCCTGTGAGAACCTGGATTCTGTCTCTGTGAGAATCTGGGCTTCAACCCCAACCCCACATACAAACACATACACATCGGCTTTCAGTGAGCATTTACGAACATTTTTAGTAATATTGACACGGGGGCAATATCCAGATATTTTTGTTTTTGTATCCCCTCAAAACAATACTATTTAGATGATACTGCCTCTCCATGTTCCACCCAAAGTATACCGCTTCTCAATTATCCGCATTAAATTGCACTGCCATGTCCCGGCCCATTTCACTCGTCTCTCTGATTCCTCTTCAAGTCTGTTACTATCATGCTCACTATTGCCTACGTTGCCAGGTTTTGCTTCAACTTCGAACTTCGAGATGGAATCCCTATAACCAAGTCCAGGTCATTGTTATATAACAAGAACAACAATGGGAATTGAAATGGACCGTTTTAAGGAGAAACTTCCAATTAACCGGATTTTGTAATGGTATTTAATTCGGATTATTTATTGAGTGGGAGGAAGGAGGAAACTCAAGAGACGTCCATTCAATAGGATGGAATAGAGCCCAGATCATAGTGCGCTGAGTAGGGAGAAACTGCTTCCGCTGTTTGGCGATGGACTACTCCCCCAAAATCACCAGCTTTTCCTGGAAGAAAGATAAAATCACCAGCCTTTCCTGGAAGAAAGATAAAGAGCCGGTTAACCATCACCGAGTCAGAGGTGTGCAGTAGCACCATCTACTGCGAGGTTTGACGTGGTGTGTCGGTCTGGGCCATCACAATGCCAGGTTAGTGATGTGGAATACAGGGCAAACTGTGATAAGATGAGAAGGTATGTTCAACTTGTACAGAAATTTGGTTAGACGACACTTAGAGTGCTGTGTACAGTTCTGGTCTCCATATTACACTTAGAATGAAGTGTACAGTTCTGTTCTCCAGATCACACTTAGAGTACTGTGTATAGTTCTGGTCTCCCTATCGCACTTAAAATACTGTGCACCGTTCTGGTCTCCCATATCACAATTAAAATACTGTGTATAATTCTGGTCTCTCTATCATACTTAGAATATTATGCACAGTTCTGGTTTCCATATCACATTTAGAATACTGTCCACAGTTCAGGTCTCAATATCATGCCAAGAATATTGTTTACAGTTCTGGTCTCCTAATCACTCTTGGAATACTGTGTAACGTTCTGGTCTCCAGATCATACTAAGAATATTATGCACAGTTCCGGTCTGCAGATTACACTGAGAAGACTGTGCACAGTTCTGCTCTCTGTAAATGCCAGGTTAGTGTTAGTCTGACAGCGAGGAACCTGTTAAAATATAAGGACACTTTGCATTTCTTAATGATTGATTTTGCAAGCAATGTCAATAATTTGTCTTCTCTTGAAGATCCTGAACGCGACATCATTCCTCCAACTGTTCTCCTCACGCTGAGTTCTACTGAACAAATCACCAGCAGCAGATATGCAAGCGCCGTGTGTTCAATCATCGATTTCCGGCCAAGGTCACTGACCGTGAATTGGCTGGAGAGTGGACAACTCATGGATTCGGGCTTCGTCACCTCTCCCGTCTTTGAGGTGAACGGGAACTTCTCGGCGGCCAGTCGGCTGACAGTCCCCGCCGAGGAATGGTTCACCGGCTCGGTCTACACCTGCTAGGTCACTCATGAAGTGGTCACGCAAAGCCGTAACTTCACCAGATCTCAGAGTAAGAAGCACAATCCCGAGAGGTTACAGACCATTCTGAGCGCTGATCTCAGTCAGGACTTTTATTGAAATTAGTAAAAAGCACCGAACTATTCCTAATTTCCAATCATGCAGTTTGTATATTCTTGTGATTACAAACTTGCCTTGAAACAGCGCCTTCAGCGACCTTAGGCTGAACCAAATCGCTTGCCAGCCAATGAATTAAGTTGTGAAATGTGGTCACAGTTGTAATGTACAACGTGCAGCAATCATTTAGTGCACAGCAATCTCCCACAAACAGCAGTGTGTTAATGACCAGATTATATTTTGCTTAGTGGTGTTTTTTGACCTATAAATATTCCCAGGCCACGAAGGAAAAGTCCTCGGCTTTTCATTGAAATAGTTCCAGGGAATCATTTACGTCCACCCAAGAGGCCAGACGGATCCGCGGTTTAACATATGATCCGAAAGACGGCACCTCCGATAGTGCACCACGCCCCCAGTACTGCACTGGGAGACTCAGCTTACATTTTGTGATCAAGTATCTGGAGTGAGACTTCAACTCACGATCTTCTGGTTCAGGATTCCTCATTGTTCAGGATTTAATAAACTCGCCAACGAAGCTTTCCCCCTGCTCTGATTTCAGGCAGTGAGTGACGTGCCCGTATTCTCAGGTTTATCCTGAGTTGGCTGATCATATACGGAGCGGCAGTCGGAGTCTGGAACCCTTTACTGCTAACTGTCCAGGAACCCACTGTTGGAATGGGCATCTACCCTATTCAGAGCGCTGAGTCCAATTCTGGGCTCCGCACCTCAGGAAGGACATACTGGTCATGGAGGCGGTAAAGTGCAGGTTTATCCGAATGATACCGGAGCTAATAAAATAAAATGATGAGGAGACGAGTAGAGAATATTAAGAGGTGATACAATTGAGGTGTTCAAGTAGATAAATACAATTGATCAAGTAGATATAGAACAATTATTTCCTTTGATGGAAAAGTCCAGAACAAATAGCAGAATCTTATAATTAGAGCGAGATCGTGCGGAAGTGATGTCAGGAAGGATTTCTTCACAGGAAGTCTGGATTTCCCTCCCCAAAAGCTGCTGAAGCTTGGTTTCAATTGAAAACTGCGATTGATAGATTTTTGTTAGGCAAGATTATCAAGTGTTACAGAACTAAGGCGTGAATATGGTGTTGAGTGTAGATCAGCCCTGATCTAACTGGATTGCGGGACAGGATGGATGGGCTGAATGGCCTCCTCCTGTTCCTATGTTGCTATTAATGCCCTGAGATCATATTTAACTCTGACTCTCTCTTACCAGACATGATAAATGTTCAGTAACGACAGAAATTAACAAACTACATCACATCATTACAAATGATGCCCCACCACAAAAGACCCTTTGGAACTCCATTCTCCCGACCTTGAACTTCTCCTCTGACGGGGGCTGTGACTGGTTCCTGCACATTTTCACCGCAATAAAGATCACAGCAAGTGACCAGAAACATAACTTTGTTTCCTGCTGTCCCATAAATCCTGAAATTAATTTGACACTTGTTTTGAACCAGAGTAATGCTGGTGTAGACCTCTCGACCTTCGGGCTATTTGGGTTACACTATTATAACCAGCGGAGATGCGTTTGGATGCATAGATCTACAGATGGGTGTAAACATAGAAACATAGAAACATAGAAAATAGGTGCAGGAGTAGGCCATTCGGCCCTTCTAGCCTGCACCGCCATTCAATGAGTTCATGGCTGAACATTCAACCTCAGTACCCCATTTCTGCTTTCTCGCCATACCCCTTGATCCCCCTAGTAGTAAGGACCTCATCTAACTCCTTTTTGAATATATTTAGTGAATTGGCCTCAACAACTTTCTGTGGTAGAGAATTCCATAGGTTCACCACTCTCTGGGTGAAGAGGTTCCTCCGCATCTCGGTCCTAAATGGCTTACCCCTTATCCTTAGACTGTGACCTCTGGTTCTGGACTTCCCCAACATTGGGAACATTCTTCCTGCATCTAAACTGTCTAACCCCGTCAGAATTTTAAATGTTTCTATGAGGTCCCCTCTCATTCTTCTGAACTCCAGTGAATACAAGCCCAGTTGATCCAGTCTTTCTTGATAGGTCAGTCCCGCCATCCCGGGAATCAGTCTGGTGAACCTTCGCTGCACTCCCTCAATAGCAAGAATGTCCTTCCTCAGGTTAGGAGACCAAAACTGTACACAATACTCCAGGTGTGTCCTCACCAATGCCCTGTACAACTGTAGCAACACCTCCCTGCCCCTGTACTCAAATCCCCTTGCTATGAAGGCCAACATTACATTTGCTTTCTTAACCGCCTGCTGCACCTGCATGCCAACCTTCAATGACTGATGTATCATGACACCCAGGTCTCTTTGCACCTCCCCTTTTCCTAATCTGTCACCATTCAGATAATAGTCTGTCTCTCTGTTTTTACCACCAAAGTGGATAACCTCACATTTATCCACATTATACTTCATCTGCCATGCATTTGCCCACTCACCTAACCTATCCAAGTCGCTCTGCAGCCTCACAGCATCCTCCTCGCAGCTCACACTGGCACCCAACTTAGTGTCATCCGCAAATTTGGAGATACTACATTTAATCCCCTCATCTAAATCATTAATGTACAGTGTAAACAGCTGGGGCCCCAGCACAGAACCTTGAGGTACCCCACTAGTCACTGCCTGCCATTCTGAAAAGTACCCATTTACTCCTACTTTTTGCTTCCTGTCTGACAACCAGTTCTCAATCCATGTCAGTACACTACCCCCAATCCCATGTGCTCTAACTTTGCACATCAATCTCTTGTGTGGGACCTTGTCGAACGCCTTCTGAAAGTCCAAATATACCACATCAACTGGTTCTCCCTTATCCACTCTACTGGAAACATCCTCAAAAAATTCCAAAAGATTTTTCAAGCATGATTTCCCTTTCACAAATCCATGCTGACTTGGACCTATCATGTCACCTCTTTCCAAATGCACTGCTATGAAATTCCTTAATAATTGATTCCATCATTTTACCCACTACCGATGTCAGGCTGACCGGTCTATAATTCCCTGTTTTCTCTCTCCCTCCTTTTTTAAAAAGTGTGGTTACATTGGCTACCCTCCACTCCATCGGAACTGATCCAGAGTCAATGGAATGTTGGAAAATGACTGTCAACGCATCCACTATTTCCAAGGCCACCTCCTTAAGTACTCTGGATGCTGTCCATCAGGTCCTGGGGATTTATCGGCCTTCAATCCCATCAATTTCCCCAACACAATTTTGCGGCTAATAAGGATTTCCCTCAGTTCCTCCTCCTTACTAGACCCCCCGACCCCTTTTATAACCGGAAGGTTGTTCGTGTCCTCCTTCGTGAATACCGAACCAAAGTACTTGTTCAATTGGTCCGCCATTTCTTTGTTCCCCGTTATGACTTCCCCTGATTCTGACTGCAGGGGACCTACGTTTGTCTTTACTAACCTTTTTCTCTTTACATATCTATAGAAACTTTTGCAATCCGTCTTAATGTTCCCTGCAAGCTTCTTCTCATACTCCATTTTCCCTGCTCTAATCAAACCCTTTGTCCTCCTCTGCTGAGGTCTAAATTTCTCCCAGTCCCCAGGTTCGCTGCTATTTCTGGCCAATTTGTATGCCACTTCCTTGGCTTTAATACTATCCCTGATTTCCCTTGATAGCCACGGTTGATCCACCTTCCCTTTTTTACTTTTATGCCAGACAGGAATGTACAATTGTTGTAGTTCATCCATGCGATCTCTAAATGTCTGCCATTGCCCATCCACAGTCAACCCCTGAAGTATCATTCGCCAATCCATCCCAGCCAATTCACGCCTCATACCTTCAAAGTTAGCCTTCTTTAACTTCTGGACCATGGTCTCTGAATTAACTGTTTCATTCTCCATCCCAATGCAGAATTCCACCATATTATGGTCACTCTTCCCCAAGGGGCCTCGCACAACGAGATTGCTAATTAATCCTCTCTCATTACATAACACCCAGTCGAAGATGGCCTCCCCCCTAGTTGGTTCCTCGACTTATTGGTCTAAAAAACCATCTCTTATGCACTCCAGAAAATCCTCCTCCACCGTATTGCTTCCAGTTTGGTTAGCCCAATCTATGTGCATATTAAAGTCACCCATTATAACTGCTGCACCTTTATTGCACGCACCCCTAATTTCCTGTTTGATGCCCTCCCCAACATCACTACTACTGTTTGGAGGTCTGTACACAACTCCCACTAACGTTTTTTGCCCTTTGGTGTTCTGCAGCTCTACCCATATAGATTCCACATCATCCAAGCTAATGTCCTTCCTAACTATTGCCTTAATCTCCTCCTTAACCAGCAATGCTACCCCACTTCCTTTTCCTTTTATTCTATCCTTCCTGAATGTTGAAGCAGCAAGGGATTTCAGGATGAGCGCTATTCAGTGCCTAACACAATAGCACCACAATGTATTCCCGTTTTACGCCGGTTATTTGCTTCACAGCCCATTACAGGTGGCTCTGGCTTCAAATACACAGGAAATGTTACAGATCTCCCGGAATCGTTGCCAATACATTGTCCTTCCAATAACGCCGGTGTTAAAGCAATAGCGTGAGGTTGATATCTCAAAAGTGATTTATCCCCCTTGAACGAGTTAAGGCTAAAAATTGGTGTCCGGATTCTGAAGATGCAGCTTTTCCTGACTTTCATTCCTGTTTTGCAGTGGATGTCCCATGCAGCGATTCAAAAATCACTCTTCGCCCACAGTCACTGGCACAGGACTTACTGGAGCGACGGTGACCTTAAACTGCGTCGTGTCTGATGCTCCTTATGGGCTCACCGTGTCCTGGACCTGAGAAAAGGAGGCTTTGAAATCAGAGATTGCCGTCTAACACGGAGAGGGTCCCAGCAGCGTAATCAGCAACTTAAACATCTCGACACAAGACTGGCTGAGTGGGGATAAGTTCTACTGGATGGTGAGCCATCAGGATATACCGACTCCTATCAGAGATTCCATCCACAAGGAAAAGGGATAGCGGGGAGATTGTTGCAATAAGTCAGATACTGTGACTATTTCTGCTGCATGTGCAAGGGCCAATTCATTATTTAAAGTGTTTAATGGGCTACTCTGATCATTCAGTTTGGTAATTCCACGAACTCAGCACTCTGGGACCTGATGTTATGTATTTTAGGGGAAACTGGATAAGTCCATGAGCGAGAAAGGAATAGAAGGGTATGTTATTAGGATGAGATTAAGTGAGCTAGGAGGAGGCATGTGTGGAACATACACACCAGCATAGACCAGTTGGCCAAATCTCCTTGATCTGTGCAGTAAATTCAAGTCCAACCCTTCAAGATTTCAGAGAGAAAAATTATGTTCACTCTGCTGCGGGATGGTAAACCAGAGAGGCCCCAGAGGGGAAATAATAAAACGTTAAATGTCAACGAAGAGCATATTTCTCTGACGTACAACCACGGGACATTGGCGAATGTTAAAAGAGAAGGCGAGTTGGTGGTGGTCTCAAAGGCCACCCGGGAGCAGAGGAGGATTGGAATCCGAGTGAGGAGCTCTCGGATCGCGGGGGGTGGGTTAGGCAGGGACCCTGGATCCAGGAGGGAGGTGTAAGGGCAATAACCACCTGGGTGCAGCCGTCCCCGCATCGCTGTAACTGCTGCGATTTACACAGTGTGTCAAGCCGGACCAGCTACAGTTAAAAACCGAATGGAGGTTAAAATAGAGGATTCCAGCCTCCTATAAATATATTATTCAAATACAATATTACAACCAGGAGTGGTCGGGTTGATGTCGGGATGCCGATTTTTACCAACTTAATCACCCCCACACCCTCAATACGCCTGCTTTATTAGATTACAACTCACACCATTGTCTCTGGAACTGTCCAGTTCATTTGCCTTTATTGTAACTGTTCTACAGCGAAAGATCCATGGGAACCAGCCTTGTCTGTCCTCCTGCCCTCGGCAGAAGAAGTCTCTGCTCAGAGGTTGGTCAGCCTCACCTGCTTAGTGAGAGGTTTCTCCACCCGAGAAATCTTCGTCAAATGGACCGTCAAGGACAAGCCGGTGGTTCCGACAACTACAAGAACACCGAGGTGATGGCGGAGAATGGCAGCAGCTCCTTCTTCATGTACAGCCTGCTATCCATTGCAGCCGAGGAGTGGGCCCGCGGCGCCTCTTACTCCTGTGTGGTGGGACATGAAGCGATTTCCTTGAAAATCACCAACAGAACCATCAATAAATTCAGAGGTAAACTCTGTTTTGTGAACATTTCCCTTGCTCTGATGGACAACATCAATTCTTATCAATGAGAATCTCTCGATTGCCTTTCAGTTCTTAAGTAAAAAACAATAAAGGCCTTTTCTTCCAATCGTGAGTTACACACACAGCCGCTCAATTAATTTTGTTTCCTATTTTAGCCAAGGGGCGGGCTGTTAATCTGAAGCAGAATATTTGTCGGACTTGTGGCCAAAGCTGGTACATTCAGCGCTCTCAGCTCATATACACCACAGGTTGGAGAGAAAGAGAAGATATTTAATGACAGGATACCTCAAAGTCATTTCAGCAACTTTCGTCCCACTGGGAGAATCTGCATAGTTCTATTTCCCGATAAACAAATGCTGTACATTTATATTTCGGTGCCCTTGTTTCTCGTGTTGTCCATCCCTTCAGATTTGGGGACAATTTATTTGGCAGCATCGCACACTCTCGAATCTGAAATGAGGTCCACACACGAACACGAACTGAATCTCCCATCGCCCCACCAGAGAGAGGTGAAATGGCAATTGTTATACCCCTGTACCTCCCACTACACCACCAGAGAGGTGAAAGCGCAATTCTGAACCAACTGTACCTCCCACTGCACCACCAGAGAGAGATGAAAAGGCAATTATTCACCCACTGTAAGCCCATTGCCATACCAAAGACTGGTGAAATGGCAATTCTGAACCCACTGTACTTCCCACTGCCCCACCAGAGTGAGGGAAAACGGCAATTGTTAATGCACTGTAACTTCACTCCGTCTCTGCAAGATTCTACAAGTTCCCTGGCAGGACAGACGCGCCAAAATTAGCGTCCTCGTGCAGGCCAACATCCCAGCATCGAAGCACTGACCACATTTGATCAGCTGCTCTGGGCAGGCCACATTGTCTGCATGCCAGACACGAGACTCCCAAAGCAAGCGCTCGACTCGGAACTCGCCCATTGCAAATGAGCCAAAGGTGGGCAAGGGAAACGTTATAAGGGACCACAAAGCCTCCCTGATAAAGTGCGACATCCCCACTGACGCTTGAGAGTCCCTGGCCAAAGACCGCCCTAAATGGAGGAAGTACATCCGGGAGGGCGCTGAGATCCTCGTGTCTCGTCGCCGAGAGCATTCAGACATCAAGCGCAGGCAGTGGAAGGAACGTGCGGCAAACGTGTAAAATCTTCCCCTTCCCGCAACCACGGTCTTTCCCACCTGCGACAGAGACTGTGGTTCCCTATTGGACTGTACAGCCACGTAAGAAATCAGGCTAAGAGTGGAAGCAAGTCTTCCTTGATTGCGAGGGACTGCCTTTGATGATGTAAACCCTCTCCCCCACCAGAGAGAGGGGAAAGGGCAATTGTTAACTTACTGTCCCGCCCACAACCCCAGCATAGTGAGGGGAATCTGCAATTGTTAACCCAATGTATCCGACTTCCACACAAGCGAGAGGGCAAAGGGCAATTGTTAAATCATTGTACCCCTCAATGTCACCAGAGAGAGATGCCCATCGATTCATTTGTTGCATTCCGTCAGCTGATGTCACATTGTGTCTCACACTGAACACATTTACACAGAGCGAGGAAGAATGCGTGGAAACGTTAGTAGTGTATGTTTTTGTGGAAGTTCACACTTACACATAAACACAACACGGATTTACACATAAACACACAGCGACTTACACATAAACACACACATTGACACACTGACACAAGATATTACGCATACCCAGAATATAATACACACCGTCATTGTCAGAACCACAGCACCATTAATATGACAGCAAAAATAAACACACCCTTAAATAAAACAGAAGCACTAACACACACACACACACACAAACACACACACTTTCACTTGCATAAACACATATTCAACACAAATTAACTAACGCATAACACACACACACATTTACATGCGAACACACACAGTTACACATAAATGCACACATTGTTACCCATAAACATACACAACACGTACACATAACCATACACAAACACATTAAAACACGCACATGAACGTACTTACAAAGAATAGACATATTTAAACATAACCACAAACAATTGCATATATACACATAAAGGCTTACATGTAAACATACACAAACTTACAAAAATACACAAACACTTACACAAAAATATAAATATATGGAATGACACATTAAAACATTCAAACTTACATATCAACATACATCAACACACAAACACAGACAACACCAAAAGAAGAGATCGTCATACACACAAACACAAACACTAAAGTGCAAAAAATACGTCAGGTAACAGACGAATATAGAATTAAAATAAATTCTTTGAACAGACAGTCTGCAACGATTGTATTAAATAAATCATTTCTGATACCATAATATCTAACATTCCTATATTCTGGTCCTGAACGCAAACTGAATCAAAGTTCTTAGTTGGAAACTCATGCAAATTAATTATGTTCAGAACCTTGACTACCACAAATTAATCCAGATTATAACTCACATCTGATGTCTTACCCTGTCCCTTTGACAGTCTCCGAATAATTAGCTATCTGAAGCTATTGTTAAATTAATCGATATCATTCAGTATAGTTCCCCCGATATTACATCATACTATTCCCGAATGGTAAATCCTATGAAATTGATGCAAAATCAATTAGCCTGTGACATTGAAGGAAAACTGTCATATTTTCCAAAACCGACTATAGAAGGATCATAAAGAAGGAACGACTGTGGAATTAGGAACACAGATAGATTACTGAGCGTGATTAACTTAACACAGGGCATACATTGAACATTAAAATAGAGAACAATCTAACACCTTAAAAAAAGAAAATAGAATACGTAATAATAAGATGAGATCGTGGGTTAACAAACGATCTGAATATATTTCCTCCCCTGCATCCCGTAGATTCCTCAGACCACATCTGGAGTGAAGAGTATGAGGACGAGAGCAGCAACATCTGGACAACCGCTTCCACATTCATCATCTTGATCTTCCTGAGCATTTCCTACAGCGCTGCCATCACTCTGGTGAAGGTGAGAAGATTCAATGCACTCAGTTCGAGTTGATTGAAGAGGTTTGACAAATCTCTAAATGTTTCATTGATAACAACCCTGAAATTAATGCCCCAAATCACTAAAACGCTGCTTCAAACTTTTATCCCTCTTTTACAGGTCAAGTGATTGACTGAATTTCGGCCGCCGTGGATTTTTCTCCTCTGGTTGTTCACATCACTGTGTCTTGAAAATAAATTATGTCCTCTTGGTGATTCCCGGAGTAAATTGCCTTCAATTTTTTCATTTCTCTGTTTGAAATGTGTGAGATAACCGTGGCTATAATGTAAATGTATCTCGGAGTCAAACAATTGTTTGAATATCTCATGTGTACATAAGTCACTTTTATCATTCATGATTCACAATTATTCACTTCCCTTGGTGTTGAACATCTGTTTCTCTCCCTGATGTCTGTTAGAGTTGTACAAATAGCTGGCAGCTCAGACCGACTGTGTTCTGGTCTTAATGTGACGCTCATTTGTTGTATTCAATTTGTGTGAACTTTTGAAAACCTTCTCTGTGAATTGCTCTCTGTGAAATTGTTAATAAAACTGCAATGACAAATGGAATAATTTGGACTTTGCTGAACTCTTTACTCCAAGGCTCCTTCACACTGTTCTATTTCCCTATCACACGTTGTTTTATTTCTATGAAATTTATTCTTCCCGCGTCCTATCCTGATGTGTTTGAATCCAAGTCCCTTCGGTTAAGGAGCCACTGCGCCACCTAGTGTCCCATCAGAGTGACGGCACATTTTCCCCTGCCTTGTTACATCATGCACCAGAGGCGGAAGGACTGCACAGTGACCAGGCGGTCTCCTCTAATATTATGGCCTTTCACGTGCCAGGTTATATTAAAGAGCAGGCCTCTGATGCACCATAGTCCGATACAGTATAGTATGTGTCAGAGCAAATCTCCCTCTACACTGTCCTAACAAACACTCTCAGGGCAGGTACAACACAGGTTAGATAAAGAGTAAAGCTCCCTCTGCACTGTCCCATCAAAAACTCCCAGGGCAGGTGCAGTACGGGTTTGATACAGAGAACAGCTCCATCTACACTTGCACACCACACCCTCCCAGGGCAGGTACAGCACGGGTTAAATATAGAATAAATCTCCCTCTACACCGTCCCATCAAACACACCCAGGTCAGGAGCAGCACTGGTTAAATACAGATTAAAGCTCACTCTATACTGTCCCATCAAACACTTCCAGACACACTAGAGAGCACAAACTCTTGGAATGATTCCCAAAGACTGGGGCCTAACTGACACACAGACACGCGCTCCAATGTTTCTGTTATACACATATAGAAAGCCAAGAAAGAGACGACAGGTGGAGAGATTATCTTTGACAGAGAGGAGATGAGGGTTCACGCGGCATCTGCAGGTACATTTGGAGCTTTGTGCCCGTTGGGCACCTACATACAAAATGTGTGATGCACGGGCAATATCAATTTCTGATGTAAAATCATTGTCGTTTTGTTCTACCCAAATATATGATTGACATCCTCCTCTCTGGGAGGGCATTCGTAGAATGTAAGTTTCGTTTACGATTCAACTCTTTAAAGGTCACCTGAATGCATATGGTCCATACGGACAGAAATGCGTAGGGTTATCACTGCCAACCGTTCTCCATTATGAGGAACATACATAAAAACATAAGAATATAAGAAATTGGAACAGGAGTAGGCCATACTGCACCTCGAGCCTGCTCTGCCATTCAATAATATCATGGCGGTTATGATAATGGACTGAGCTCCACTTTCCTGCCTGCTCCCCATAGCCCCTTATCGTTTAAAACACTGTATATTTCTATCTTAAAGTTATTCAATGTCCCAGCTTCCACGGCTCTCTGAGGCAGCGAAGTCCAGACATTTACAACGCTCTTAGAGAGGAAATTTCTCCTCATCTCTGTTTTAATTGGGCGGCCCCATATTTTAAGATCATGCCCTCCAGTTCTAATCTCCCCCATCGGTGCAAACATCCTCTCTGCATCCACCTTGTCAAGCCCCCTCATAATCTGATACATTTCGATAAGATCACTTCTCATTCTTCTGAATTCCAATGAGTCGAGGCCCAAACTACTCAACCTTTCCTCATAAGTCAACCCCCTCATCTCCGGAATCATCCGAGTGAACCTTCTCTGAACTGCCTCCAAAGCAAGTATATCCTTTCATAAATATGTAAACCAAAACCGCACACAGTTCCAGGTGTGGCGTCCCCAATATCCTGTATAACTGTAGCAAGACGTCCCTGCTTTTATACTCCATTCTCTTCACAATAATGGCCAAGATGCCAATGGCCTTCCTGATCATTCGCTGTACCTGCATATCATCCTTTTGTGCTTCATGAACAAGTACCCTCAGGTCCCGCTGAACTGCGGCACTTTGCAATCTTTTTCCATTTAAATAATAACTGTCTCTTTGATTTTTTTCTGCCAAAATGCATGATCTCACGTTAAACACGACCCGCTGTCACCTCTTCCCCGGACTGCCTTTCTGTCTGCTCTGCACTATTCCCTCTGATACCATCTCGCTTAACTCACTGAACATCACCCACAGATTTGTTCTCACTGCTCTGCTCCATTCCTTCTGATACCATCTCCCTGAACTCACTGAACATCTTCCTAGGGATCCTGCCTCCCTGCTCTGCTTCATTCCCTTTGATACCATCTCGCTGAACTCACTGAACATCACCCTGAGGATTCTGTCTTCCTGCTCTGCGCCATTCCTTCTGATACTATCAACGTGAAATCAGTGAACTACTCCTACGGATACGGCAGTAACCTTCGAAGAAACAGCCAATCACTGTGCTATGATGTATGCGAGGGATTATGGCGTCATCCACGGAATCCAGGTACGCAACTCAGTTGAAGTTATTACCAGGGACAAACATATTTCCTGATGTTTGATTTCTGATTTAAGCAAATTGGAAAAGGAGCCTGAGGTGAAAAGGGCCGAATTTATTGATGCAGTTATGATCAGGAATATACTACGTGAAAGAGTGGGGAAAAGAATTAATATTAACTTTCAAAAGGGAATTAGTTAAATATCTAAAGGGAGAAAATTGCAGGGCTTTAGGAAAAGAGTGGGACTAATACGATAGCTCTTTCAAAGTGCCAGCACAGGCTTAATATTCTGATGCTAGATTCGAGGCGATGCCAGCGAATGTTGTCATTCTGTTCTCACAATTAACTTTAGCTGCAACCAGTTGGCTTCTGCTTCGTGCATGTCGCTAAGATACTCAACCTGCCCAATTGATTGGCTCTGCAGGACATTGCCACGAGTATCAAGAAATCAGTTTATTGTGAGCCCTTCATACAGGAGACTCTCCTTTGGGTCCATCTCAGTGTGTGTCGGCTCACAGGAACCAATGTGGCAGGATCTGCCCGCCGTTCTATACGACTTCAGCAGTCGGAGCCAAGATCTACAAAGTGGCGGGAGGTTCTGTATGAGGGTTGAACTGAGTTCCATCACTGTGAGTGCCAGGGCACGTTAATAAACTGCAGGTCCAGTCATCTGCAGCCCAGAGATGGTTAAACCGGTAAACTTAGTCACAATTTAGAGATCTGCAGAGAAACGTATCTGGCAAAATATATTACCTTCATAATAGCCGATGTATTTCACCAGAATAATCTCGATCGCAGGTAGGTTGTGGTAAGTGTTCCCTGTGCTGGTTTAAATTGTGCTAATTAAGAAGGACATTAAATGATGATCTAAATAAGCTTTACAGGTAAAATCCAATGGAGTTCGGTAATGCAGCCTCAATATGAGATGACGGTATATGAAGGAGAAAAAACCTGAAATAAATGCACTTACAACACCAGTTCCGAAGATCCAGATCGTTACTGGTACGCCTGCACCCGATCCCGACAACGCAGTTTACCTTATACCGCAATAACACCAGAGAAATTGGTGCCGATTTTGCAAGAGGAAAATTCGGTGCTCGTCATTTAAATGTATATTAATTTTTCCTTTGTCAATTCAGAAAATGAATGCAGCGCCGTTTATTTCTGTTGACTGAGAATCACGGTGCTTCAAACTGCTCGACTATGTAAAAAATTCTAGGGAAGCCACAGACCAAACCAAGAAGATATCTGTCATCGAGCGATTCAGTAAAGCAATATCTGTAATTGAGGGAACTTTTAAAACAACATGTTTAATTTGTTTCATATCAGGGATGTGGGCATTTTGTGGAGGGACTGGAGAAGCTGGCATTGATCTCATTAAAACAGAGAAAGTTAAGAAGAGATTTAATAGAGTTGTTCAAAATTATGAAGAGTTTTGATAGATTAAATTAGGGAAACTCTTTCCACGAGCAGAAGGGTCGGTAACCAAAGGACAAAGATTTAAGGTAATTGGGAAAGGAACCACAGATGACACGAGGAAACATTATTTTACCCAGCGAGTTGCTTTGATCCGCAATGCAGAGCCTGAAAAGGGGGAGGAAGCAGAGTCAGTAGCAACGTTATAAATCGAATTGTGTAAACACTTGAACGAATAAACGAACAGTTCTATGGCGGAATGCAAAGGTGTGGGACTAATTGAACAGCTCTTGCAAAGAGGAGGCACAGGCACAAAGGTCGTAACGGCGTCCTTAGGTGTTGTATCATTCTACGTACGGGACCGTTGTCCCGCAGCAATGCTCCAATTCCCCTTGAATCATGCTGCAAGTCTCTTTACTGCAACTCATAAGAAGAAGCGTATTCGTGTCGACCAAAACACAGCGGGGTTAATGGAAGGAGTAGATTGGAGAAGGTTCTTTCACAGAGCGAGCACAGACATGATTGGTCAGACGGCCTCCTTCAATGCTGTATTATTGTGTGATTCTATAAGTCAAGCACCATCCGGAATTTTCATTTATCCATGTTACTTTATTGTCCATGGGTTGAAATACTGGAACTTCCTACGTGACATCACATTCACCACATGGACTGCAGCGGTGCAAGGAGAAAGCCCACCAACACTTTTTCAAGGGCAGCCAGTAATGCACAATAAATTCCGGCCTTGCCATCTACGCCCATATCTTGAGAATAAATACAAACATCTAAGAGAAACAGCGGGTATAGAAGGACAATTACAAAGTAAAACATTTCTTGATTTCTGTCATTTTTCCTTTCCTTTACTATTATCTTATTTTTTTCTCTTACGCTTCTTGTTCTTTCTCCATTTCAATCTTTCTCTCCTCTCTCACACTTTCTCTTGTTCACTCTATTTACTGATTCCAATTCCTTCTTTTGCAATGTTCATAACGTTGAATGGTTAAATTGCATCCCCGAATATTTTCTTATT
Organism: Pristiophorus japonicus; assembly: GCF_044704955.1. Taxonomy (NCBI): domain Eukaryota; kingdom Metazoa; phylum Chordata; class Chondrichthyes; family Pristiophoridae; genus Pristiophorus; species Pristiophorus japonicus. Next base: position 104,002 of record NW_027254382.1, on the reverse strand, counting down.
TTGAACAAGTGAGGTGCAGTTGGGAGGGAGGCTTGAATTACCATTGAGAAATACTACCCAGAGAAATGCTCCTCCAAAATCTGTATATCTCCTCCTTCATTGTTACTGAGTGGTATTCTGAGTGATGCGCCAAATTCACATGAGAGGGAGTAGAGTAAGTACATCGTGGCGATTCGTCAATCCTATTCAAACGCTGTTACCCAATTAAAGAATTTGGTGCCTTTTACCAGGAAAAGAATTGCATGCAATGCTTCTTTACTTTCTGTTATACCTCCCTGCCAAACAGTTGCTCACTTTACTGAGTATAGCAGCTTGCAATGGGAAATAGAATTTAAATTTTAAGGTGTTGTTGGTGACGCTGTAATAGCGCCCATATCGTACCATCATATCATTATATTGTGGCTGGTGCAGGATCATAGAATCATAGAATGGGTTACAGCATAAATGGACACATTTCGGCCTGTGGAGCCCCTGTCCGCAATCTGCAAGAGCACCTCAGCTATTCCCACACCCTACCTTTTCCTCATAGCCCTGCATTTTTCCCCTTTAGGTAGCTATCCAACATCCTTTTGAAAACTACGATTGAACTTGCCACCACCATCCTTTCAGGCAGTGCTTTCCAGATCATAACCACTCGCTGCATAAAAAAGTTATTCCTCAAGTCGCCTTTGGTTCTTTTGCCAGTCCACTTAAATCTGTGTCCTCTTGTTTTCGAACCTTCCGCCAATGGGAAGAGTTTCGCCCTGTCTTTTCTGTCCCGAACCCTCATGATTTTGAACACCTCTATCAAATGTCCTCTCAAGGTTCACTGCACCAGAGAACAACTCCAGCTTCTCCAGTCTATGCACGTAAATGAAATCCCTCATCCCTGTAACCATTGTTCTAATTTTTCTGCACTCTCTCGAAGGCCTTCACATCCTTCCTAAAGTGTGATGCACAGCATTGGATACAACATCCAGTTGAGCACGAACCAGTGTTTTATAGAGGATTATCTTAACTTCCATGCTTTGGTACGCTATGCCTCTATTTATGAAGCCCAGGATGGCGATTGTTGTTTTAACTGCTTTCTCAACCTGCCACTCTTAACGATTTGTGAACGTGTATCCCAGGTCTCTCTGTTCATGCACGCCCTTTAGGATTGTACCCTTTAATTTATACTGCTTCTCCTCGTTCTTCCTACCAAAATGTTACACTTCACACTTTTCTGCATTGGGTTTCATCTGCCACGGGTCCGCTAATTCCGCCAGCCTGCGGTCCCCTTTTGAAGTCTATCACTGTCCGCGTCAATGTTCAGCATCCTTCTAAGTTTTGTGTCGTCTGTAAATTTTGCAATTGAGACAAGTACACCCAAGTCCAATTCATTAATATATATCAAGAAAAGCAACGTTCCTGATAAAGACTCCTGGGTAACACTGATATCAGTCAGAAACACATTCCATTCATCACTAATCCCTCTTTCCTGTCATTCAGCTAATTTGGTACCCATGCTGCAACTTTCCCTCTTACTCTATGGGCTTCTACTTTGCAGGCAAACGTATTAGCTGGCACTTCGACTTTTTGGAAGTTCATGTATACCACATCAACCGCATTGCCCTCAACTACTCTCTCTGTTACCAACGTAAAAAAACTCAATCAAGTTATTTAAACACAATTTACCTTTAACAACTGCATACTGGCGTCCTTTAATTAATCCATACTTGTCCAAGTGACTGTAAATTTTGTCTCTATTTTTCGCAGGATCACAGAGACTGCTGCCATGATCCACCACTCGCAATAGTCCTGAGAGTTATGGATCAAGGATATTCAGAGCGGTCTCTACAGGATAACAACTGGTTGTCACAAAGTCGCATAATCCTGACTCTAAGAAGGAAAGAAAGAAAGTACTGGATTTATATAGCACCTTTTACAACGAGTGGATGTCTCAAAGCGCTTTACAGCCAGTGAAATACTTTTTGAAAGTGTAGTCACTGTTGTAATGCAGTGAGCCGATGGTGATTCATGAGAGCACGATAGAATTGAAAAGTATCTGTTAGCATTGGTTTGATAATACTACTCTGAGGATCAAACCGCCGGCAGTACTGAAATAAGGCCCTCTGATTAAAATATAATCTTAATTACACGCAAATCAGTTGTACGATTTCTCACACATGGATGTCAAGATGTACGATATCGCGCATGTGGATGTCGAGATATTCAATTTCTCAGACTTGGATGTCGAGATGGGCCATGTTATTGGGGCTGATGGAGCTGGACAAAGCTGGTTCAGAACTGACAGGTCAGGATGGCCCACTGGGTGTGATGTAATGCAGAATTAACACGAAAATACATTTTTATAATTTGATTAATTTTATAATGAGATTCATTGGATATTTCAGCGCATCCATTAACTCCTCTCTGAATTTACTCTGGATCACTGAATAAATACACGTGTTTGTGCAGGAACTCAAAAGCTGAAGACTATTTCCGGTTTCTTGGAGAATACATTTTGGGTCTTTGAAATTGGAACCTGAGAAATAATTATTCTTTGTAATTCGGACATACAAGAAATTTACAACGTACACTGTCCATAATAGGATGAAACTGCCCGAGATGGTAAAGTGTAAAACGATTAATTTTCTCCGGCTCTCCAACTCTGGGTCGCTTTGATTCTCTCCATTGCTGTGGGCCCGGAGCCTTCTGCGGGCTCTGCTCGTCGCTAGAATATGTCTGACGGTCAGAGCATTGAGCAGCAATATCAGGAGAACGGGGAGTCATGGCGTTAAAATTCTGTCAAGCCAGTCATATACTATCCATAGAGGAGAACGATAAAATATTACTTTGATGTTACATAACCATGGGACATTGTCAGTTATGAACATAGGTTCATAAGTGAGATAAGAAGTGATGTTTTTTTAAACAGCCAGGGCACCGACCATGACTATAATCTGAGCCGCACTTTTCTCAGTGCAATATTTTGTTTTCAGTTTCTGGCATCATATGGCCACAAATCGATCGAAGGTGAAAGCGACCGTTAACCAGATGGAACTATCCGTGGCTACATAAATTAGGATAGATGTTATAGTACAGCCTGGAGTAGTGGACAGCAGACTAAATTGAAAATAAATTCCACTGATCCGGTTTAATATCACAGCGGTGATAATGACCAGGAGATCTGCCACTGCCATGGACAGCAGGTACCAAGTGATACATCTGGAAAGACCGCACTTTCCTCGGGACAGGATCACAATTATCACCAAGTTAGCTGCAGGAAATAGACAGAAAAGAAAACAGTAACATTAAGTATCACTCCTCCTTGATGTTTATTTATTTTGATCATATTTCAGCCTCGCGATGGGAATGATTCAGTGACCTGTCGGCAGAGATTGATCTGTTAAGATTTGAATAATGTTTGAGGAAGGGAAGCAGGAACAGCGAAAGTGAAGGAGCGTGGGCGGACTAAAGCAATGAATGAGGAGCAGGACAGTGAGAACAGGCCAAGGAGTTTTAGCTGCAACTTCGTGACTACAACCGTTTATCGTTCACTGATTGCCATCCATTTAATGACTCAGAATATCCCTTCAATAATTGCATGGCTAAAATCACACGTCAATCATGCAATCATTCAATCAGTTCAGAAATTCGATCATATAGACTCATAGATTCATGGAAGCTTACAGCACGGAAGGAGGCCATTTAAGGCCCTCGACCAACAAGAAGCTTTCCAGCTTAATCACACGTTCCAGCTCTAGGTCTGTAATCCTGCAGGTTACGGCACCTATGGTGCATATCCAAGTACTTTTTAAATGTGGTGAGGGGTTCTGCCTCTACCATCCTTTAGGCAGTGAGTTCCAGAACACTCTGCATGAATAAATTCCCCTCAAATCCCCTTTAAAACTTTTAATTATTTTAAATTGATGTATCCTGGTTGTTGATCCCTCTGCTAATGGCAATAGACCCTTTCTATCCACTATATCTAGGCCCGTCATAACTTTATACACATCAATGAAGTTTCCCCTCTGTTCCAAGAAAAACAAATCCAGCCTATCCAATCTGTCCTCGTGGCTAATATTCCCCACTACCGGCAACATGCTCGTAAATCTCCAGTTCAATCATCTCCTTCCTGCAATGCGGTGACCAGAACTGCACACAATACTTCAGCTGTGGCCTAACCAGTGTTTTATACAGTTGACGCATAAGCCCCCCCCCTGCTCTTGAATTTTATGCCGCGGCTAATAAATGCAAGCTTTAATTATGCCTTATTAATCACCTTATCTACCTGTCCTGCTAACTTCAGGGATCTGTGGACATGCACTCCAACGTCTCTTTGTCCCTCGACACTTCTCAGTGAACCATTTAATGTGTATTCCCTTTCCTTGTCAACCTTCCCCAAATGCATTACCTCACAAACCTCTGGATTAATTCAATTTGCCACTGTTCTGCCCACCTGACCCGTTGATAGACATTTTCCTGCTGTCTGCACCTTTATTCTTCATTATCAAGCACACAGTTGATTTTAGTATCGTTTCAACGCAATAGTCAGAAATAGATGCATTTTAAATACCCTTTACACGCATCATTTCTGGACATTTGTCCGTCGACAGCATTTGTGAACCTGTGTTTGATCACCAGAATTAACTGTACTGATAAAAAGTGGCGGGAAATACATATCAAGACACACATTATTGTCGCATCGGTTCACTTCAGATTTTTTCATCAGTCACACGATTCTTACTTTTTAAAAATAAAGACTTTTGGACTTGAACAGAGATTATTAGCTGAAGGCAGTGCGAATATAGATCTGGGACAGGAAGTCACGCTGATGCAAAATAATGTTGTAATAAATTTTGCTTTGGACACCCGGGGAATTTTACAATTCCAATAAAATGTCACACTGAACAGGGATACAGAAGACACATACTCTGACTCAGGGAGATTTGAAATGAGACCAGAAAACCTGGAAGGTCAAGCAACATCTGTGGAGAGAGAAAATGAGTTAATGTATCAGATCAGTGATCTTTCATCAGAACACAATGAACAAAGCGGCTGTGAAGCAAAATCTCGAAACACAAAATGCCAAATCGGGTAAAGATGCAGATCATCAGCAGAAACCGTGATATCCTTAACAACCAATGACTTGCTGTAATACCTTACCTGGAACACCGACAGCAGCGAGAAGCGGATAGTAAATGGCAAGTATTGGACTGTTTCCAGGGGCGTGCATTCTCTGTGAGAAACGAATTGCTGGAGACAGTAGCTCCAATATGAGTTGTGGCTCATTCTAATGATCCCTTAGTTATACCGAATGTTAATCCCTAGTGAGCCAATCAGATTATGCAATTTTATTGTGAGCTACGGTCATTGAAACAAACAAATTAAGGCAGCCATTTTCGAGTTCACCTTTTCTACATTACAATAACTTCCAATGAATATTGCACCATGTGGCAGGGGAAAAAAGACTTCCATATCTTTCTAAGGAAAATATAATGTAAATCTCCATCTGGACATTCGAAGATGGCATAAAACCATACACAGCATAGAGGTCCGAGTTCAATTCCTGGTTTTTTCTTTTGAACTATGGGGCACAGTCTCAGGATAAGGGGAAGCCCATTTAGGATCGAAATGAGGAGGAATTACTTCACTCAGAGGGTTGTGAATCTTTTGAATTCTCAGCCTCATCGGGCTGTGGATCCCGAATCTCTGAATATATTCAAGACTGAGGTAGATAGATTTTTGGAGTCTATGGGGAATCTGGGGATATGAAGATTGTGCAGGAAAGTGGAGTTGAGTTCGATGATCGATCATGAATTTATTGAATGGCAGAGCAGGCTCGAGAGGCATAGGGCCTACTCCTGCTCCTATTTCTAATGGTTTGTTATGTTCCTTAATCAGACCCAAATTATCTCAATGGGAGAAAGCAGTTGTGCAATCTAATGATAACTTTTGTCTCCCATCCTGCAATAAAGCAGTCATAGTGTAGTAGGTGGTGCTATCTTTGGACAGAGCACCCCTTGTTCTGCAGCAAACCGTCATACGGCAGAAGGGGTGCTAAAATTATAAAGCACATCCCTCATCATCCGATAAATTAATAATCGGGATGGTACAACTAGACAGACAAATAAGATGTAAACAGAAACGTGTTTTTTCAATTAAAACATGCAATACTCAAATAAACGGGGTTGAATACAGGAAACAGCTAAAGAAAATGATGGCTGCTATCACATCATCAAACACTAATGGACTAATGGTTTGTAGACAACTGTGGCAGTAATGGGATCAGCATTTTTCTTTACGTGGTGAATCAGAGACTTATCAAAGATTGTATTGGGCCACTGAAGGGTGTTCAAGGGCAGGTTTCAAAGGAATCACTAAGAATGGTGGAAATATTACATTTGTACTTTGCATCAGTCTTCACCCTTGAAAATGATTCTCGAATATTAGAATTTAATTCTACTAGTTTTGTTAGCAGCATTACCAAAGATAAAAACGTTAGGGTAAAAATAATTAAGAACTTGAAAATAGACAGAGCAGCCGCGCTGGATGATATCCACCTGATGGTCCTCTGGGAGATAGGACATGAGCTGTGAGAGCTGCTGGCCTGTATTTATAATAGCTCACTGCTCTCTTGAATGGTTCCTACAGATTGGATGGAGACTAATGCAGACCCCATTTTTGAAATAGGTGACAAGACAGACTCGGGCAACTATAGGCCCATCAGTTTAACATCAGTAATATGTAAGATGCTTGAAGCAAACATAAGGGATTTAAGAATACTTGGATAGGGAGGGACATTTTAGGCATACCAATATGACTTCATAAAAAAGAGGTAGTATCTCACAAATCTAATTGTATTTTTTGAAACAGTTACGAAGGTTGTGGATCAGGGAAGCCCAGTAGACATTGCCCACTCAGATTTCCCAAAACATTTTGAAAAATACCGCACAAAAGGCTTTTGTATAAGATCGGAGCCTCTGGTATACGTTGAAATATATTGAGTTGGATTCAGAACTGGCTGGCAGGAAACAGTCAAAAAGTAATAATTGATGGATTTGAATCTGATTGTAGACTAGTCACCCGTGGTGTCCCGCAGGGGTCAGTGTTGGGTATATTGTGTTTTACTATTTTTAATAATGATCTAGATTTTGGGATTTCGCGCAAAACTTTTAAATTTGCAGATGATACCAAGATCTGAGTGAGATTTTGAATTATAGCAGATGCTCGACTGCTTCAGGCAGATCTTAATGTGCTGGTAGATTATGCTCAAGGCTGGAAAATTATGTACAACTTAGATAAGTGCATATTTATGCATGTAGTTAGGGCAAATGTTCACATTCTTACACCCTCCAGGGAAAGGTATTAAAGTTGGCGCAGATAGAAATGGAATTGCGCATTCTAGTACATACATCCTTAAAGTTACATGAGCAATGCCGGGCAGTGATAGTTACAGCAAATAAGGCATCGGGGTGTATCCAAATGACTTTTGATTATAATAGGACGTATACTGTTATGTCCTTGAACAAGGCCTTAATCAGACCGAGCTTTGAATACTGTGTCCAGTTTTGTCCTCCTCACATGATAGGTGATATTGACACTCTGAAAAGGAGAACAAGAGGGTCACGAGGCTATTTCCAAGTATAAAGCATTTTAATTACCAATATAGGTTGAATGAGTTGGTACTCAATTCCTTAGATCAGCGTAGACTTAGGGGGGATCTGATTGAGGTTTATATAAAAATGAAGGAAATAGAAGGTTTTCCAACCGATAGTTAATTTCAATTAAATAGGTTAGGTTGGACCAGGTATCACACATTTAAGTTGTATAGGACTAGATCTAGGTTAGATGTCAGGAGGTGGATCTTTTCCCAGAAGATAGTAGACCACTGTACAATCTGTCGTTTCATGTAATGAATGCAGACTCACTGAATTCCTCAAGTGAAAGCAGGATTTGTTTCTGGCTGCGGTAGAGATCACATGTTATAGAAGGGAGGTACTGCAGGGAATTCAAGGCCAGAGTAATCAACTGGACTAGTTTCGATCATCTAGATGGATCAGAGAAGAATTTGCCAAATTTCTTCCCCCAAATTGGCCTGGGTTTTTAATCAGACTTTTGCTACTTCCAGGAGATCACATGGTTTCGGGCGGCGTGGGACAGGCTCAATGGACCAGATGGTCTTAACCTTTCCATCATTGCATGTATGCTCGTATCTTTGTTTGTAGAGTGTCCGTTCTCTTGCAGTAAATCTGTCATATGGCAGTGGGCGTTGCTAAATGTATACAGAGCGTCGTTTGTCTTGCGGCAAATCAGTCAGAGGGAGGCAGGGGGCGCAACAATTATTAAAGAACATACTATTACATGCGTTAAAAAATTAAGAAAGCAGTAGGGGGCGCTACAATTATAAACGAATAAAGATATTGAAAAAGAGATAAATTCCTAGATCTAGAGATGGATAGATAGATAGATAGATAGATAGATAGATAGATAGATAGATAGATAGATAGATAGACAGATAGATAGATAGATAGATAGATTGATTGATTGATTGATTGATTGATTGATAGATTGATTGATAGAGTGATAGAAAGAGAGAGGGATAATCTGCCAGCTAGGCAGATAGAAAGATAGACAGACAGCCAAATAGATTGATAGTTACATAGATCGACTGATACATACATAGATAGATAGACAGATATACCGACAGACAGACTGATAGACAGGCTGACAGACTGAATAACAGATAGATAGTTAGACAGATAGACAAAGAGGGCTAGAAGAATCTATAGATATATAGACAGACTGAAAGATAGATATTGATAGGGCACACAGATAGCTCGGTAGATAGGTAAATATCATGTTGAAAGCAACATATTAATGAAAGGAATGTCCTTGAAGAGAAAATGAGCGCTGTTTGCAGTTCGAGTTGTGTGTGTGGAAAAGTTACAATTTCAAAATCAAGTTATGGAAATCTCATTTTGTACTGACATGTAATGCACTGCATGGTGGGACTGGTGACCAGAGTCTGCAATAACATAATGCAGGAGAGGGGCGAGGGTCAGGAGATGGAAACAGCAGGGTGTATTGACACTTGATAAATGTACATTTGGCACACTGTAATTAAAGAATGTAAACAACTTGCTCATCCAGTCTGAATCAGACCGACCTTCATCTCCTTTCCTTGTTGCTGGATGTGATGCTATGTCTCAGGATCAAGTGGACACTATCTCAACAGTCCTTAAAACCGTGGATGTACAATACGAGTCACATCAGAAATTATATTCAAATGAAAATCAGTGAGGCACAATGCAGGGATACATAATACATAAAAAGTCGGAGCAGCAAGAGGCCATTTGGCCCTGCGAGCCTCTCCGCCCTTCAGTAAGGTAATGGCTGATCTTGTACCTCAACTGCACTTTCCAGCACTATCAAGAATCCCTTGATTCACTTATTATCCGACAATCTATCGACATGTGCATTGAATATACTGAACGAGTATGCCTCCACTGCCCTCTTGAGCAGAGAATTCCAAAGAATCACCCCCCTCTGTGAAGACATTTCTTTTCATCTAAGTCCTGGTTTATCCTGAGATAATGAAAGCCTAGTTCTAGACTCTCCTGCCAGATCTTCCCTGCGTCTACCCTGTAAAGCCCTGGATGAATGTTGTAGTTTTTATATGACATTTTATTCTTCGTAACTCTAGAGGATATAGGAGTAGTCTACTCAATCTCTCCTTATAGAGTAATCGATAGATAGATAGATAGATAGATAGATAGATAGATAGATAGATAGATAGATAGATAGATAGATAGATAGATAGATAGATAGAGAGAGAGAGAGAGAGATAGATAGATAGATAGATAGAGAGATAGATAGATAGATAGATAGATAGATAGATAGATAGATAGATAGATAGATAGATAGATAGATAGATAGATAGATAGATAGATAGATAGATAGATAGATAGATAGATAGATAGATAGATAGATAGATAGATAGATAGATAGATAGATAGATAGATAGATAGATAGATAGATAGATAGATAGATAGATAGATTGATAGATAGATAGATAGATATCTACCTGAGCAAGGAGGGACTAAGAGGCACCCGTCACCGTGCAGATATTACCATGAGGGTTTCAGACTGAGACACCAGTCGATGTACTGATATGTCCCTGAGGAAGGAAGTCATATGGATACCAATCAATGTCGAGATCTCCCCCTGAAGGAGAGGGAGTGAGAGAAATCAGTCAATGTACAGATATCTCCCTGTGGAGTGGAACTGAGGGACATCAGTCAATATTCTGATATCTCCATGAAGGAGAGGGACAGAGATAAACCGTCCATTGTACAGATAGCTCCTCAGGACATCAGACAGAGAGACACCCGTCAGTGTCCAGATATCTCTTGAGTATGCAGGTATAGCCATGAGGGATAGGGGAATGAGGACAACAGTCGATATATTGATACCTCCATGCTTGACAGGGATGGAGAGACAGGAGCCAGTGCATAGCTATCTCTCTCAGAGAGAGGAGACTGAGACGCCAGGCACTGCACAGATATCTCTTGTGCGAGCAGGGACTGAGGGACACCAGCCAGTCTATAGAAATCTCCCTGAGTTGGGAAGGGACTGAGAGATACCAGCAGTGTACAAACATTTCTTGAGTGAAAGAGACTGGGAGACACCAGTCAATGTAAATATGTTTTCCTGCGAGAGAGGTGGGGGTCATCGAGACATCTGTAAATATACAGTTAACATCGGGAGGGAGAGGGACTTAGATATTAGTCAGTGCACAGATATATCGCTTTCTCACGTATAGGATGACATTATTTTCAGTATTTCAATAACTTTAATCATATCCGTCCATTTACAGGATGCAATTTCCTCCTTGATGTGTGAAATTATGCATGCTGGAACCTCAGGGATCTCTTGTATCTACTGGTTTCCAAAGATTTCAGAGAGGAACATCATAGAATCACAAAAGTTTACAGCACGGAAGGAGGCCTTTTCCTCCCATCGTGACTATGCCGGTCAATCAGAGGCAAACCAGCCAAATCCCACTTCCCATCCTTGGTCCGTAACCCTGCAGGTTACGATACTTCAACTGCACATTCAAGTACTTTGTAAATGTGGTGAGGGTTACGCCCTATTCCACACTTTCAGCCAGTGAGTTCCAGACCTCCGAAACGCTCTGCATTAAGAAATTCCCCTCAACTGCCCTCTAAACCTTCTACCAATTACTTTAAATTTATGCCCGCTGTAAGTCGACCCTTCTGCTATGGGAAATAGACCATTTCTATCTATTCTATCTTGGCCCCTCATAATTGAATACACCTCAATCAGTTCTCCGCTCAGCCTCGTCTGTTCCTAGGAAAACAAATTTAGCCAATCCAATCTGTACTCACAGCTAATATTCTCCACTGCTACCAATATCCTCCTAAATCGCCTCTATACCCTCTCGAGTGCAATCACGTCCTTCCTGTAATGTGGTGACCAGAACTGCACTCACTACTACAGCTGTGGCCTAACCAGTATTTTATACAGTTCAAACATAAACCACCTTTCTTGTATGCTTTGCTTTGCCAAATAAAGGCAAGCATTCCGTAAGCCTTCTTAACCAGCTTATCTACCTGGTCTATTACCTTCAGGGATCTGTGGACATGCACTTTGGACATCCAAAGTCTCTTTGTTCATCTACACTTCTCAGTTTCCAACCATTTAAAGTGTATTTCCGTTCCTTGATAGCCATCCTCAAATGCATTACCTCACAGTTCTCTGGATTCAATACAAATTTACACTATTCTGCCCCCCTGACCAGTTGATTGATATCTTCCTGCATTACGCAACTTCCCTCTTCATTACCAACCATATAGCCAGTTTTAGTATCATCTGCAAACTTCTCAATCATACCCCCATATTCAAGTCTAGATCATTGATGTATATCACAAAACGTTGAGATCTAGTACTGAGCCCTGTGGAACCCCACTGGAAAGATCCTTCCAGCCACAAAAACACCCATCAACCGTTACCCATTGCTTCCTGCCTCTGAGCCAATTTTTGGTCCAACTTGCCACTTTGCCCTGTATCGCAAGAGTTTTTACTTTTGTGATCAGTTTGCCATGTGAGACCTTATCAAAAGCCTAGCGAAAATCCATATTCACTACTTCATATGTTTGGCTCTCATCGACCCACCTGGTTAATTTCTCAAAAAGGAGGTAACTTCAACCAGTCAAACCCAGTGAGATCGGATTAACATGGTGGAGAAGCAACTGATAACTTCAACAACAAATAACCTTACATTGCAGTATCAACTGTTTTTGGAGAATATATCTTTAATTTACCCCATATTTTGATCGGTTGCTCTTTATTATTTGCCACAACATCAAATGGTTAGTTTTGAGAGTTGGAACGCAAGTCAACAGATCAGGGTCGGAGATCAACTCATCCAATCAGACTGGGCCCTCGATGGACAACGCCTATGACGAAGTAGCACAGAACAAAACCATCGTCCTTCCCTGTTTCCTTGTATTAGTGCTTGTATCGGGCATTACCGGGACCTCAAGTGCACTGTGGAACATCGTACGAATGAAAAAGGTCTCACAAGCAAGTGATGTCCTCCTTCTGGATTTAATGATCACCGACTTCTTGATTATCCTGGTCTCTATACTTTCTCTTATTCAATTTATCCTTGGAAGCAGATTATGGAGTAATTCCGTGATGTCAGTGCCCTCTTGCGTCTAATCAATCTTTATGGCAACGCACTTTTCATGACCTGCATTGCTATTACATAGAAACATAGAAAATAGGTGCAAAAGTAGGTCATTCGGCCCTTCGAGCCTGCACCACCATTCAATATGATCATGGCTGATCATGCAACTTCATTACCCCATTCCTGCTTTCTCTCCATACCCCTTGATCCCTTTAGCTGCAAGTGCCTCATCTAAGTCCCTTTTGAATATGTCTAACCAACTGGCCTCAACAACTTTCTGTGGTAGAGAATTCCACAGGTTCACATTTCTCTGAGTGAAGACGTTTCTCCTCATCTCGGTCCTAATTGGCTTACCCCTTATCCTTAGACTCATGGTGCTGGACTTCCACAAGATCTGGACCATACTTCTTGCATCTAACCTGTCCAATACCATCAGAATTTAGCATGTTTCTATGAGATCCCCTCTCATTCTTCTAAATTCCAGTGAATATATGCCTAGTCGATCCAGTCTTTCTTCATATGTCAGTTCTGCCATCCCGCGAATCTGTCTTTTGAACCGTCGCTGCACTCCCTCAATAGCAAGAATGTCCTTCCTCAGGTAAGGAGATCAAAACTCTACATAAATATCAAGGTGTGGCCTCACCAAGGCCCTGTACAACTTCAGTAAGACCTCACTGCTCCTATATTCTATAACTTTCGCTATGAAGGCCAACATGCCATTCACCGCTTGCTGAACCTTCATGCCAACTTTCAATAACTGATGTGCCATGACACCCAGGTGTCGTTGCACCTCCATTTTTCTTATTTGTCACCATTCAGATAATATTTTGCTTCCCTGTTTTTGTCACCAAAGTGGATAACCTCACATTTGTCTATATTATACTGCATCTGCCATGCATTTGCCCACTCACCTAACCTGTCCAAGTCACCCTGCAGCCTGTTACCATCCTCCTCACAGTTCACACTGCCATCCAACTTAGTGTCATCTGCAAACTTGGAAATATTATTTTCAATTCCTTCGTCTAAATCATTAATGTATATCGTAACTAGCTGAGGTCCCAGCACTGAACCTTGAGGTACCCCACTCGTCACTGTCTGCAATTCTGAAAAGGAACCGTTTATTCCTACTCTTTGCTTCCTGACTGCCAATCAATTCTCTATCTACGTTACCCCCAATACCATGTGCTTTAATTTTTACACACTAATCTCTGATGTGGGACCTGGCCAAAAACCGTTTGAAAGTCCAAATACACCACAACCACTGGTTCCCCCTTGTCCACGCTACTGGTTACATCCTAAAAAACTTCTAGACGATTTGGCAAACCTGATTTCCCTTTCATTAATCCATGCTGACTTGGACCGATCCTGTCACTGCTTTCCAAATGCGCTGCTATTACATCTTCAACGATGGATTTCAACATTTTTCCCACTACCGATGTCAGGCTAACCGGTCTATAATTCCCTGTATTCTCTCTCCCACCTTTTTTAAAACGTGGGGTTACATTAGCTATCCTCCAATCCATCGGAACTGATCTAGAATCTATAGAATGTTGGAAAATGAACACCAATTCATCCATTATTTCTAGGGCAACTTCCTTAAATACTCAGGGATGCAGAATATCAGTCCCTGGTGTTTTATCGGCCGTCAATCCCATCAATTTCCCTAACACCTGATTCTGACTGCAAGGGAACTATATTTGTCCTAACTAATTTTTTTCTCTTTACATATCTATCGAAGCTTTGCAGTCAGTTTTCATGTTCTCGGCAAGCTTCCTCTCATAATGTAGTTGCCCCCTCCTAATTAAATCCTTTGTCCTCCTCTGCTGAATTCTAAATTTCTCCCAGTGCTCAGGTTTGCTGCTTTTCTGGCTAGTTTATATGCCTCTTCCTTGGATTTAACACAATCCCTAATTTCACTTGATAGCTACGGTTGAGCCAATTTCCCCGTTTTATTTATATGCCAGACAGGGATGTGTAATTATTGAATTTCATCCATGTGATCTTTAAAAGTCTGCAATTGCCTATCCACTGTCAACCCTTTAAATATCATTCGCCAGTCTATCCTAGCCAATCCACGTTTCATTCCATCGAAATTAACATTCTTTAATTTCAGGACTTTATTCTCTGAATTAACTGTGTCACTCTCCATCTTAATGAAGAATTATATCACATTAAGGTCACTCTTCCCCAAGTGGCCTCGTAGAACAAGATTGCTAATTAATCCTCTCTCATTACACAATCTAGGATGGCCAGCTCTCTGGTTGGTTCCTCGACATATTGGTCTAGAAAACCATCCCTTATACACTCCAGGAAATCCTCCTCCACCATATTGCTACCAGTTTGGTTAGCCCAATCCATATGTAAATTAAAGTCACCCATGCTAACTGCTGTACCTTTATTGCACGCATCCCTAATTTCCAGTTTGATGCCACCCCAACCTCACTATGACTGTTTGGTGGTCCGTACACAAATTCCACTAGCGTTTTCTGCCCTTTGGTGTTCCGCAGCTCTACCCATACAGATTCCGCTTCATCCAAGCTAATGTCCTTCTTTACTATTGCTTTAATCTCCTCTTTAACCAGCAACGCTACCCCATCTCCTTGACCAATATATTTTTTTGTCCACCACATTAGGTCTCATGTCTGGTGAAGGCCTTGATGCTACCTCATTCTAGTCTATGCAATTTGGGTGGCAGTGTTGGCCCTGAGCCTGATAGCCTTTTCATAATGAGAATTAGCAGATAATGTTTCATGCAAATATATGCAATTATCGTGGCAAATTTTCATGCAATTTTTTTAAATTAAATTATTTCCGATCCTGATGTTGTTGATCTGCTATACCCTAAACGCAAAAGTAATGATAGAAGTGGGAGCTGAGAAGGAATCTATAGAGCTGATGAAGAAGAAAGTGCTGAAGTACATTCGTGTAATTTTGGTGCTTCTTTTCTGCTTTGACCCTTATCACATTCTTGAACTGTATTTTGATTGTATTTTGAGATTAAGGATTTGCTAGATCCAGCGAATCCATTCCCAGTTTTTTTACAGGGGCAATAGTAAATTTTACAACTGGACCCTCCCTTCATTCATTGCCTTCCTCAATCCCTTGCTGTACATTTTCAGGTCGCAGAGCTTTGAATGGCGATCGCGCTGCTGCACTGTGTAACATGCTCGAAACAGTAACCCACACGCTCACATCAGCAGGGTCTGAGTTAGAGTGTAAGAACTCACCATCTGCTTTTCCACATTAAGTACGGAGAGAATGTGCTGAAGACACGGACATCAGGAGCAACAGTGTTTGTCCAGTTGTTGCGACTGAGCAAATAGGCTACAAATTATAGCAGATTGAACTTGCCTGAAGTGAAATCATTCCAAACTTAGCTTATGTGTCCATCAAGAACGAATGATTACATTTATCTATCAATGTTACGTACTCATAAATTTGTTTTCTGTTGATTTATCTTACCGCGTATCACTATAAGTACCGTTTAACCATATGCATATCTATCCAACCATCCATCAATTTCCATCTTTCTATGTATGTTGCTGTTGATGCATCGATTAATATCTCTATCACAGAATCCTTCTACCATTATCTACATATTTATGTATCTCCATAATCTATCTATCTCTCTATCTAACTTTATTTATATGTTGCTATCTAAATCTGTTTATCTCTCCATCTATCTGTCTCCATCACTCCTTCTATCGATCTGTCTCTATCGAATATTATTGGCCTGAATTTGCGGTCAGAGCTTTCCCATGGTCGAATGCCTCTGAACGACAAGAAAATACGAACCTAACTGATGGTCACGGAAGTTCGAACACTGGTGCTCCTGGGCCTCTACAGGTACGCATGCATAAACGTCCACATATCCCAGGGGTGCACGCGTTTAGCATGTGACCCTGGGACCATTTGGGCCAGGCCGACCAAACAAAAGGTGAATCCCAGTTATGTTCATGGAGATTCTACTAACTTTTGGAATCAACAAAAGCATAAATAGGAATGTGCCTGTTGGACATGGCCAGAAAAAGCAGCAAACCTGAGGACTGGGAGAAATTTAAAATTCAGCAGAGGAGGACAAAGGGTCAATTTCGGACCGTGGAATATAGATTATGAGAGGAAGCTTTCTGGGAACATAAAAACTGACTGCAAAAGCTTCTATAGATATGAAAAGAGGAAAAGATTAGTGAAGACAAACGTAGGCCTCTTTCAATCAGAATCAAGTGAATTTATAATGGGAAACAAAGAAATGGCAGACAAATTGAACAAATACTTTTGTTCTGTCTTCACTGAGGAAGACACAAATAACGTTTCAGAAATACTAGTTCCTCCTTCTCGATGGTCTATCGAGAAGGAGGAACTGAAGGAAATTCTTATTGGACAGGAAATTATGTAAGGGAAATTGACGGGATTGAAGGCCGATAAATTCCCAGGGCCTGATAGTCTGCATCCCACGAGTACTTACAGAAGTGACCCTAGAAATAATGGCTGCGTCGATGATAATTTTCCAACAGTCTATCGACTCTGGATTAGTTCCTATGGACTGGAGGGTAGTTAATGTAACACCACTGTTTAAAAAAGGAGGGAGAGAGAAAAGGGGAAATTATAGACCAATTAGCCTGACATAAGTACTGGGGGAAATGTTGGAATCAATTGTTAAAGATGAATTAGCGGCATTTGGAAATCAGTGAAAGGAGCGCTCCAAGTCTGCATGCATTTAGGAAAGGGAAATCATGCTTGAAGAATCTTTTACAATTTTTTTGAGGACGCAACTAGTGGAGTGGACAAGGGAGAACCAGTGGATGTGATGTATTTGGACATTCAAAAGGCTTCTGACAAGGTACCACACAAGAGATTGGTGTGCAAAGTAAAGCACATGGTATTGGGGGCAATGTATTGACGTGGATAGAGAAATGGTTAGCAGACAGGAAGCAGAGAGTCGGGTTAAACGTGTCCTTTTCAGAATTGCAGGCAGTGACAAGTGGGGTGCCACAGGGGTCAGTGCTGGGATCCCAGATATTTACAATATACATCAATGATTTAGATGCAGGAATTGAGAGTAATATCTCCAAGCTTGCAGATGACACTTAGCTGGGTAGTGGTGTGACCTGTGAGGAGGATGCTAAGAGACTGCAGGATGACTCGGACAGGTTAGGTGAGTAAGCAAATGCATCACAGATGCAGTATAATGTGGATAAATGTGTGGTTATCCAATTTGGTGGCAAAAACGTGAAGCCAGAATATTATCTGAATGGTGGCAGATTATGTAAAGGAGAGGTGCAACAAGACCTGCGTGTCATGGTACATAAGTCATTGAAGCTTGAAATGCAGGTGCAGCAAGTGGTGAAGAAGGCAAATGGCATTTGGGCGTTCACAGCTAGGGGTTTTGAGTATAGGAGCAGGGAAGTCTTCCTGCAGCTTTACAGGGCCTTGGTGAGGCCTCTCTTGGAATATTGTGTTCAATTTTGGTCTCCTAATCTGAGGAAGGAAGTTCTTGCTATTGAGGGAGTGCAGCGCAGGTTCACCAGACTGATGCCCGGGATGGCAGGACTGACATCTGAGGAGAGACTGGATCGACTGGGCGTCTATTCGCTGGAGTTTAGAAGAATGAGAGGGGATCTCCTACAAACATAGAAAATTCTGACGGGACTGGACAGGTTAAATGCCGGAAGAATGTGCACGATGTTGGGGGAGTTCAGAACTAGAGGTCAGAGTCTAAGGTTGAGGGGTAAGCCATTTAGGACCGAGATGAGGAGAAACTACTTCATTCAGAGAGTTGCTCTCCTGTGGAATTCTTTTCCGCAGAGAGTTGTTGATGCCAGTTCGTTAGATATATTCAGGTGGGAGTTGAATATGGACCTTATGGCTAAAGGGAGCAAGGGGTATGGAGAGAAGGCAGGAAATGGGTATTGAGGTGAACATAGAAACATAGAAACATAGAAAATAGGTGCAGGAGCAGGCCATTCAGCCCTTCTAGCCTGCACCGCCATTCAATGAGTTCATGGCTGAACATGAAACTTCAGTACCCCCTTCCTGCTTTCTCGCCATAACCCTTGATCCTCCGAGTAGTAAGGACTTCATTTAATTCCCTTTTGAATATATTTAGTGAATTGGCCTCAACTATTTTCTGTGGTAGAGAATTCCACAGGTTCACCACTCTCTGGGTGAAGAAGTTTCTCCTCATCTCGGTCCTAAATGGCTTACCCCTTATACTCAGACTGTGACCCCTGGTTCTGGACTTCCCCAACATTGGGAACATTCTTCCTGCATCTAACCTGTATAAACCCGTCAGAATTTTAAACGTTTCTATGAGGTCCACTCTCATTCTTTTGAACTCCAGTGAATACAAGCCCAGTTGATCCAGTCTTTCTTGATAGGTCAGTCCCGCCATCCCGGGAATCAGTCTGGTGAATCTTCGCTGCACTCCCTCAATAGCACGAATGTCCTTCCTCAAGTTAGGAGACCAAAACTGTACACAATACTCCAGGTGCGGCCTCACCGAGGCCCTGTACAACTGTAGCAACACCTCCCTGCCCCTGTATTCAAATCCCCTCGCTATGAAGGCCAGCATGCCATTTGCTTTCTTAACCGCCTGCTGTACCTGCATGTTAACCTTCAATGACTGATGTACCATGACACCCAGGTCTCGTTGCACCTTCCATTTTCCTAATCTGTCACCATTCAGATAATAGTCTGTCTCTTTGTTTTTACCACCAAAGTGGATAACCTCACATTTATCCACATTATACTTCATCTGCCATGCATTTGCCCACTCACCTAACCTATCCAAGTCAATCTGCAGCCTCATAGCATCCTCCTCGCAGCTCACACTGCCACCCAACTTTGTGTCATCCGCAAATTGGGAGATACTGCATTTAATCCCCTCGTCTAAATCATTAATGTTCAGCCATGATCTTATTGAATGGTGGTGCAGGCTCGAAGCTCCGAATGGCCTACTCCTGCAGCTATTTTCTATGTTTCTATGCTTCGATGTTCCTACTGACCTGCTCTATCAGTTCCTCTCTACCTGGTTTTCAGAGATCACATTGTAGGTGAGCACCTTAATCGTGGAGCAGTTTGCGGACTTCTGCATAGTATACTGACACAGTGCCCCGCCCCCCGCCCCCCACCCCTGCACCAGTTCCAGCACGTGACTCTCCTGCGCTTTCCGATTCTCTCTCCAACAGCTCACACTTTTGTCGTTGGTTATTTTCTACTGACCACGTATATTCTGGCGTCGTGTCTCGACTTCGCTGCTAGCCACCTGTGACGGTATTTTCTGCATCTTCCCTGGGTCCCGATCTCCTTGTTGGTCCGTGCTGTACCTTTGCTGGTCACAACCTACCTGTTGGACCGTGCTGTACCTTCCCTGGGTCCCGATCACCCTGTTGTTCCGTACCTTACTTTCCTCGAGTACCGATATTGCTGTTGGCCTCAGCCTCCGACTTCACTGCTGATTTGTGATGAACCTTCCCTGGATGCCAACTTTATTGCCTGTCTTGGCTTCCCGACCTCGCTTCTGCGCTGTGCCTCACGACCCTGCAGCTGGTCCGTGCTGTTTCTTCCCAGGGTCCCGACCTTACTGCTGGCCTTGGCTTCCCAACCTCGCTCCTGCACTCGGTCTCCGGACCTAGCTGCAGGTCTGTGCTGTACCTTCCCTGGGTTCCGTACTCGCTGCTGACCCCTGCTAAACCGTTCATGGGTCCTCCGATCCTCGCCGGCCATCGATTCCCACCGGTCCTCCGATTCTCCATTCCCGCCGTCACCCAGCAACTGGTGCCACGTATTTTTACCGGGGTTTTACCCGTTTTCTTGCCAATCGCTGCCCGACTTGGATGGATTGGAGACACCCGGTGTTTGCGCCACACACACCTTGACACCCATGCAGCAGAGCCTCGTCTCCAATCATCTTGCATCCCCTTGCCATTGGACCAAGACTTAGTCTGTCAGGTTCGGTGGTAGCTCGTGTGCAAGGGACACACCTCAGTAATATAATTCATGCAGGGGTATCTTCTAACCTTTAAAATGAAGTTCAGGACCTGAAAACTTTAGGACCCTCATGGACAATCCCAACATTAACAGACCAGAACGTCATACTGCTGCCATTGTCCGGGAACTGAGATGCTTCGACATCGACAACAATGCCCTGAGTGATACAAAGTGGGCAGGACAAGGTCAGCTCAAGGGACTAGGTGGTTGATACACATTCTCAAACGGCACACCAGAAGAATAACACAGTCTCAATGGGGCATACGCACCAACCCTGGAAACTACGGACACGGACAAAGAGGAATTCTACTCCAGCCTGGAACAATCCCTGTCCCGACTCCCAATAGGCAACACGCTGATTATTCTTGATGACTTTAACGGCAGAGTTGCAAAGGACACAGACCTCATGAGAGGGGTGATTGCCAGGGAAGGAGTAGGGAAAACTAACTCCAATGGGATCCTCCTCCTGAGGAATTTCTTATAACATGGTCTTGTCATATCCAACACCTTGATTCGTCAGAATGACTACTACAAGGCCACATCGCAACACCCTCGTTCCAGGCACTGGCATCCGATTGAGGGACCACAAGGATGTCC
Source organism: Pristiophorus japonicus (assembly GCF_044704955.1). Taxonomy (NCBI): domain Eukaryota; kingdom Metazoa; phylum Chordata; class Chondrichthyes; family Pristiophoridae; genus Pristiophorus; species Pristiophorus japonicus. The sequence goes on along the minus strand of NW_027254382.1, from coordinate 82,737 downwards.
GCATCACTCATGACATGACAGGAGCTGCTGACTGCTGCATTGCCCACCGCCTAATCCGTTCTATTATCTCCATCAATATAGCCTCAAAACAGCAGGGGCAACATAAATCCTGCCGTAAAAAATCAACATTGAAGGTCTCAAAGACCCTGCAAAGAAAGTCCTAATCAGCCAACTGCTCACAGCCTACCGAACGACTTCCAATCAACCAAAGCCGCAGAGTGTCCATAGTGCCTGTTCTGCCCTAAATCCACTAAAATTAGCATCTGCGAATAAACACTTGGCTACAATACCAGAAAATATCAAAACTGGTTCGATGCGAATGACCAAGAGATCCAGGAGCTAATAAACCGCAAACGCAAATCATTTCTGAATTGGAAACAACACCACAACTCGAGTGAAAGCAAGCAGTTCTAGAGACAACTAAAGGCTGATGTACAACAAAAAACTCGTGACATAAGAACAGATGGTGGGTGGAAAACGCGCAGGAGATCCAGCAATTAGCTGACAATCATGACGTGCGTGGATTTTCTTTTAGCACAATCAAGATCACCTACGGGCCAAGCACACTGTCCGATTCTGCAGAGAACCGAGAATGGAGGAGTGCTCTTCATGGACAGAGAGGCAGTCATTAGCCACATGAAGGAGCACTTTCTGGATCTCCTCAACCAAGCCTCTGTCTTTGATGTGAGTGTCCTTGAACCCATCCCACAACATATAACCCGTCACCACATCGGTAAAATCCTGACCCAGCACGAGAGTGAAAAGGCTATCTGACAACTAAAGAACAGCAAGGCCTCAGGAATCCCCGCCGAAGCACTAACATATGGTGGAGTAATACACTTGGCGCGAATTCATGTCCTCATATCCCTTAACTGGAAGGAGGAGAGCATACCAGGGCCTCTCAAAGATGCCGTAATCGTGCCCATCTTCAAGAAAGGTGACAAGTCCGATTGCAGTAATTACAGAAATCCGCAGGGAATATTATCGCACAAGTCATCCTCAATTATCTCCTCCCAATGACTGAAGAGCTCCTCCCACAGTCGAAATGCGGATTCCACAAACTAAGGGGCACAATGGGCATGATATTCACCGTGTGACAATTCCACGAAAAATGGATAGAGCTACTTCAATCTCTGTACATCGCTTACTTTGCTCTCACAAAGGTCTCCGAATCCGTCAACCATGAGGGATTATGGAGTGTCATTGTTGAAAAAAAATATGTAGTGGGAACCTAATTGGTTAATAAGGGGACCTAATTAAATAAAGCTAAAAATTAAAAGCAAGTTTGTAAGAGAAAAAAATACGTGCTACGAACATAGGGAAAATAATAGAACTAGAACGCTCAGGAAGATAGATCAACTTATCACAGTATAAACCAGACAGTTTGGAAAAATACATTCCAAGGCTAGGTTACATGGGGTAGTAAGAGATTACGGGAAACAAAAGATGATTGAAGAATATCTCACCTGATTCAAAGCAGTTAGGCAAAGAGGAGAAGAGCAAAGATTGATGTGACACTTAACTTATCAGATAAAAAGTGCACAAGGACGTAACGAAGCTTGCTTTCAAAGCAATTGCATTAACCAATTAATATTTGTAATCGTAGTAGGTAGGCGAAAATTTTGTGATGCAGCAGGAAAACAACAAATGGAAAGCCTCTACATGGAACTTTATGATTTTGTATGTATTCATAGACAAACTTGTGTCGAGTATCTTTTTTAATACTCCATATCAGTCATTCTCAAAATTGGATCTCCTCTGAAATTTGTCACCAACGGATCTACTACAAACACAATATAAGTGCAGAAGGAGGTTAAGCAAGGCTGTGTCATCACAAGGACGCTCTTCTCAATCTTCCTCGCTGCAATGCTTCACATCATCTTTAAAAATCTCCCCACTGGTGTGTAGTTAATCTAATGGACAAGCAGGAAATTGTTCAACCTGTGACGCCTCCAGTACAGATCCAAGGTAGGTCCAGCCTCTTTCATTGAATTACAGTATTCAGACGTTGCTTGCATTTGTGCACATTCGGAGCCCATACACCAAATCTTCATTGACACTTTCACTGGAGCATACGAGAGTGTGGGCCTTTCATTAAGCATCAGTACGACAAACGTTCTCCAGCAACCCGACCCCGCTGCACAGTACTACTTCTCGATTATCAAGATCCATGTCGGGATCTTTGACAATCGGGACCACCTCCCATAACTTGGAAGCCTACTTTCAGCAAGGACAGACATCGATGACTAAGTCCATCACATTATTCAATGTGCCAGTGGAGCCTTTGGTCGTCTGAGGAAAAGAGTGTGCAAACACCAAGATCTCAATCCCAGCAACAAGCAAATGGAGTAAAGTGCAGTCGTGGTATCCGCCCTCTTCTATGCTTCAGAGACATGAACTATGTACAGTAGGCACCTCAAAGCACTGGAGAAGTAGCACCAATGCTTCCTCCGCGAGATCATGCGAACTTATTGGCAGGATAAGCGCACCAACATCAGGGGTCTCTCTCAGGCCAAATTCTCTTGTATCATGGCATTTAATATGCTCGATCAGTTCCGATAGACGGGCCACATGGTCCACATGTCCGATACTAGAGTTCCGAAACAAGCATTCTTCTCTGAGCTATGTCACAGCAGGCGAGGTCGAGGAGGGCAGAGAAAACGCTTCAACGACACCATCGAAGCCTCCTTGATAAAAATTAGCATCCCCACTGACCCTTGGGAATCCCTGGCCCAAGTGGATCAGAAGAATCCTACAAGGCACCAAGGACTTCAAGTTTCTCCGCCGTGATCATGTAGAAGCCAAGTATAAAGAGCGGAAGGAGTGAACCACAAATCAAGCACCCCACCCACCAGTCCCTCCAAAAACCCTCTGCCCCACCTGTGAGAGAGACTCTAAATCCAGCATTGTTCTCAGCAGTCACCTTAGAACCCATTTTAGTTTGGAAGCAAGTCATCCTCAACTCGGGGGTCTGCCTAAGAGAAGATAATAGGAAGCCCCTAATAACAGAACTACACACCTGTTAATTATAAATCAAGCAATACATCAAAATGAATTAAAATACAATTAAAGTAAACATTTTAAACAAATATTAAACTTTTTGAAAAATAAATGTAAACGTTTTCAAGAAGTTAAGTTAACATAATAACTTTTAAAGGTTTTATTATGTTTAAATGATTAAAATATATTTTAATAATAACTGCAATCTTACACTGGTAAAATAAAACACTCTGCCTCCTTTTAACAGGTGCAAGATTTTCATGGGCATTCGCTAGGCAAATAGCCAAAATCTCCACCATCAAATGTCCATTTCCCAGGGATGCGGCCGATCTGTCAAGCAAAATCTTGACAGATTGCAATTTCTGTGTTTTCATGCATGCACATCACTTCCAGAAAGCTGGAACTTGCGTGGCACTTATGGCCCCATTGGCACCATGTATGCATTAAATGCCACGGATATTCCTGGCCATTATATTTATGTAACTCTATATATGTCTAAACCGTGTTGGAGATATTCCCACTGTTATAATACTCATTATTTCTGCGAACCAATCACCAACTTGCCGTACTGGATACTGGGCAGGGGAATGGAGAGGGATTCACAAATGGGACTTGTTCTGGAATATTCTCTTGTCCCTTTGAAACCAAAGCAGGGCAGTACACTGTAGGATATGGGCAAAATGCAAGATCTGAAATGGAGGACTTGAAAGAACCTGCAACGACCATCAGTCCATCAGCTTCACAGCAGCTGTCCAACGTTGTAGAGTTTGCTGACTATACAATGTACCACTTGCTTAAATTGTGGCGTAAATTTTACAAATTCAATGTTAATTTTTTTGATCAGTATGATAATTGATGCAAATTCAAAATAAATGGTGGTGTTTCAGAATAAATGTAACTTACGTTGATTGTAATGTATTATATACATGTTGAGAAAAAGCTGATGTGGCGACCTGGAGGGTCTGGAGCTGCCTTAAGGCGCTAATAGGAATAAGTAGCATTTCTTAATGTGCTGATATGTTGAGAACCTGTGATTATTCCATCACGTGCAAGTCAGAATGACATTTCAATGGATGCTGTAGCTATGTTAGTAACAAGCTATTGTCATCGTAAGGCATGACGTTTCGTTTGGCCATTTGTAAGCTGAACATGTTAAAACTGCAGGCTTAGCAGTTTAGAACAAAGGACAGAAATTTCAACTTGAGATTTCAGATATGGTGGTTTAGAACCACCGAACGTGAGATGTAAATGTCTTGATACCGAAACATTTGAGATAACGGAAAGCATCTTCCAAAGCCTACGTGCGAGACTCTGATCGCTTTGGAAGAGACATGGGTGTATACATTAACCAGTCAGATGGGCAGAGCCAACGGTTGAACAGCTGCTAGTCACAGACATATATGGATGTTTTTTATCATTGTAAATTGTCAAGCTTACGCTTCCGCACAATCATTTATAAAACCTGATGCAATTGTTTATCGGAGAGAGCCTTTGCTAATATTCTCTCCCCTGCATGCTTGTAATAACGTTTCTCACATCATAGCCTGCCCACGACAAAGGGTAGTTTCTTTCCACATCAACAACTGAGGAGTACTGTGAGGTAGGATGAGGTGGAGCAATTGGAATGATGTAAAACAAAAATCAGAAGCCACTATCAACCAGGATCCAGAGATTGTTTTTCACTCTTGAAGCATGCTGCCAGTGCGTCTGCCGTATAATACCGGAAATTGGGTTTTTGAAGTCCTTTTAATTGGACTCTGGATTTGTGGGACATCAATACACCAGAATTGTAAATTAGGCTATATTATTTTGCTTTCGATGATTACTAGTCGAAATCACCTAGCATTTTATATAGTGACCAAGAAACAAGTGTAGTTATCAGTTTAAATGGAGTTGGAAAGCTGAGGGAGAATTAAGATCAGAGATATGCAGAAATAATTCATCAATGATATAGATACAGGAATTGAGAGTAATATCTCCAAGTTTGCAGATGACACTAAGCTGGGTGGCAGTTTGAGCTGTGAGGAGGATGCTAAGAGGCTGCAGGGTTAATTAGACAGGTTAGTTGAGTGGGCAACTGCATTAAAGATGCAGTATAATGTGGATAAATGTGCGGTTATCCAATTTGGTGGCAAAAACATGAAGGCAGATTATTATCTGAATGTTGGCAGATTAGTTAAAGGGGATGTGCAACGAGACCTGGGTGTCATGGTACATCAGTCATTGAAGGTTGAAATGCAGGTGCAGCAAGCGGTGAAGAAGGCAAATGGCATGTTGGCGTTCCTGGCTAGGGGATTTGAGTATGGGAGCAGGGAGGTCTTGCGGCAGCTCGACAGGGCCTTGGTGAGGCCTCACCTGGAATATTGTGTTCACTTTTGGTCTCCTAATCTGAGGAAGGACGTTCTTGCTATTGAGGGAGTGCAGCGAAGGTTCACCAGACTGATGCCCCGGAACGCAGGACTGACATATGAGGAGAGACTGGATCGAATGGGCGTCTATTCGCTGGAGTCTAGAAGAATGATAGGGGATCTCATAGAAACATATAAAATTCTGACAGGACTGGACAGGTTAGATGCAAGCAGAATGTTCACGATGTTGGGGGAGTCCAGAACCAGGGGTCACAGTCTAATGATAAAGTGTAAGCCATTTAGGACCAAGATGAGGAGGAACTTCTTCACTCAGAGAGTTGTTAACCTGTGGAATTCTTTTCTGCAGAGAGTTGTTGAGGCCAGTTCGTTAGATATATTCAAGCGGGAGTTGATTATGGACCTTACGACTAAAGGGATCAAGGGGTATGGAGAGAAGGCAGGAAAGGGGTACTGAGGTGAATGATCAGGCATGATCTTATTGAATGGTGGTGCATGCTCGAAGGGCCGAATGGCCTATTCCTGCACCTATTTTCTATGTTTCTATGTTCCTACTGACCTGCTCCCTCAGGTCCTCACTAAAATGTTTTCAGAGATCATAGTGTAGGTGAGCACCTTAATCTTGGAGCGGTTTGCAGAATTGTGCATAGAATATTAACAGTGTGCTTCCCCCACCCCCCGCGCCAGCCCCGCACCAGCACCAGCATGCGGCTCTCCTGCGCTTTCCTATTCTCTCTCCAACCGCACACACTTTTGTCGTTGGTTGTTTTCTAGTGACCACGTTTATTCTGGCCTCGTGTTTCGACCTCGGTACTGGCCTCGGATCCGGGCCATGCTGCTAGCCTCCTGTGCCAAACTCCCTGCTGGCATTTTCTGTATCTTCCTTGCGTCCTGACCTCCTTGTTGGACCGTGCTGTACCTTCCTTGGATCCCGACCACCCTGTTGTTCTGTGCTGCTCTGTAATTCCTCGTGTCCTGACCTCGCTGTGGGTCTCAGCCTCCCACCTCACTGTTGGTTCGTGCTGTACCTTCCCTGGGTCCCGAGCTTACTGCCGGCCTTGGTTTACCGACCTCGCTGCTGCGCTCTGCCTCCCGGCCCTGCTGCGGGTCCATGCTGTACCTTCCCTGGGTCCCGAGCTTACTGCTGGCCTTGGCTTCCCGACCTCGCTGCAGCATTTGGACTCCGGATCCTGCTGCTGGTCTGTGTTCTACCTTCCCTGGATTCTGTCCTTGCTGCTGACCCGTTCCAAACCGTTCCTGGGTCCCGACCTCACTGGTTGTCCGTGCTGACTCTTTCCTGGGTCCTCGCGACCCGCCGATTACTGCCAGTCCTCCGATCCTCGCCGGCAATCGTTTCCCACCAGTCTTCCAATTCTGTAGGCCCGCTGTCACCCGGCAACTGGTGCCGCATTTTCTTTACCGGGATTTTACCGGTTTTCTTGCCAATCGCTGCCCGACTTGGACGGACTGGAGACACCGGGTGTTTGCGCCACATACATCTTCACCGACTGCCAGTGCGTCCGCCTGTATAATGCCAGAAATGGGGTTTTTGAGGTCCTTTTAATTAGACTCTTGAAGTGTGGGACATGAATGCACCAGAATTGTAAATTAGAATATATTTTACTGCCTGATACAAGCATTATTGTTGCTTTAGATGATTACAAGTGGAACTCACCTGGCATTTTATATAGGGCGCAAAAAACAAGTGTAGTGCTCAGTATAAATGGGGTTGGAAAGCTGAGGGAGAATTAGACCAGAAATAATTGCAGAAATAAGTCTTCTCCATTTTAAAGTTATACATGCTGCATTCGTTTCATTATATTATGTTTTGGTTTCATGTTATTACCTTTAGGTAAATAACAAGAGTTAGTGTATTTTGGGAAGGAGAGAAGTAGATTTGTATCGAAAATCGGGCATTGCTTGCTGTCGAGGCGGGGAAGGCTAGAGATGCAAAACTGAGGCACTACAGCGCCACCGCTATCGGGAGAGTGTAATCAAAGCGTGGCACGTTTGCATAAGCAGTTTCCATTATAAATGTAGAGATAGGAACATAAAATGCGAGAAGTTCGCACAAAGATCGCAAAGATATAAGATTTCTATGATATTATAGATAGATATATGGGTCCTGAATTTGAGGTCTGAGGCATACACCCGGAGTACGCCACCGACACGAAAATAAATTGGTGTCTCTGGAGCTTTGGAGTCTTCAGGTCTTGGGACTCAATGCATATATCTGCATAAAGGCCAATGGATCCCAGGGAAGCAGGCGGTTCGGAAGCATTCCTGGGATCACGTGGCTGGGCCAGCCCAACCAATTAAATAGAGGGATTCACCATTACCTTATGGGGCTTCCAATTACAAAATAAATTCCCATAAGCTTGTGAGAAATCTCTCAATAAAACACAATTCCAATAAAAATAACGAATCCCCTGTTCCAAATGAATGAAAAGTCCCTTTTATTAAGCATTTAAAATGTTTCAGGGGCATTCGGTGGGGCGCAGTTGGGCCCTGCACAAGGAAGAGTGTTTTCGGGGTGATCGCAGATGATCAATCAAGATGAATCTTGACAGATCGGAACTTCCGGGTTTTACGTGCATGCGCAGCGCATATGGAAAGTCAGAAGTTGCGGACCCATTCTGAGGACTTACGACGGCGCACGCTGTGCAGACACCATCATCAGCCCGGCTAAATCCGGGCAATTATGAATATTCATCATTTTATTCCAATCGTAAATGGACAGACAGACATATCGATAGATAGACAGTTAGATAGACAGATCGACAGATATATAGATGGATAGATAGATAGATAGATAGATAGATAGATAGATAGATAGATAGATAGATAGATAGATAGATAGATAGATAGATAGATAGATAGATAGATAGATAGATGGATAGATAGGTGGAAAGATATATCGACATATATACAAACATATAGTGAATGTTGTTGATATAAATTATGACATATAGAGCAATATATAGGTAGACATGCAGACAGACAGACAGTCAGATACAGAGAACGGTACAGTGATGCAGAGAGATCGATAATACTTTTCACAAATCATTTTAATATTTTAAGAGACTAATGAGTAGCCTTGAGTACAGATGGATAGATTACCATGGTGAATGAGTGTTTGTTTGCTGTTCGTGTTAAGAAAATGGAAAAGGCTCTTTGTAAACATGAGGGTATGGAAATCTCAACGTGCAGTGGCATCTGATCTACAGCAATGTGGCATTGGGTACCAGAGTCTGTAATACTATAATTGAGAAAGGGAGACATGACATGAGCTGGAGATCTCCCTCTGTACTGACTTCTGATCTACAGCAGTTTAGGACTGGTCCCGGGACCGTTATATTATAATGCTGAAGGGGTGGAGGGGTGGGGGTGGGGGGGGTTGCCTTGTGTAGTGAAACCTGATAAAAAGTAGTGAGCGATTTGACTAAAATATGTAGACAAATCATGGTGGTGGGAGGGGGTGCGGCAGAGAATTGAATATCAGTGAGTACAGACACTTGAACTACTGAAGGTTGGGACGGGGTGTCAGAGTCTGTAATAATATAATGTCAGGAGATGGAAATCTTAATGAATACTGAACTACTACGGGGCAGTTCAATTCGTACTAATCTTGCCCCATAGCCATTTACATCTTTATTTTTGAAGAATATATCAAGGTAATTATGAAGGTTACTAATAAAATCTGCTTCCACCTCCCTCTCAGACAGTGCATACCCTGTCACAATATCGCGCTGCACAAAAATGCCTCCTAATTTGCCATCTCTTTTAATACCGATTAACTTAAATCGATATTGCCTGGTTACGATCCTTCCTCCAGTGGAAACTGTTCAGTTTAATTTACTCTATCGATATCTTGTCTAATATTGAAGACCACTATCAAATCTCCACGTAATCCTCTCTGCTCAAGGCGTCAGCGTTTGCTCAGCAGTCGCACCCGCACCTCTGACATCAGAAGGTTGTGGGTTCAAGTACCGCTACAACGATTTAAGCACATAATGTAGTCTGGCACGCCAGTGCATTGCTGAGGGAGTGCTGCACTGTCGAACGTGCCGTCTTTCTAATGAGATGTTGGTCTGAGGTTTTCCCTGCTCTCTGATGTGAATACAAAAGAACCCATGGCAGGGGAATTTTCCTGGTGCTCCGGCTAATATTTATCCCTCACCCACCATCATTAAAGTACATTATATGCTCATTTATCTCATTGCTGTTTGTGGGGTCTTGCAATGCATCGATTGGCTGCTGCGTGCCCTACAATGAACAGTGGCTTAACTTCAAAAGTACTTCATTGATTCTAAAGCGTTTTGAGACGTCCTGAGCTCATCAAGCACGCTAAATTAATTCGTTATTTATTTCCTTTCCACACGCAAACAAGAAAAAATCTCCTTCCCTTCACCCTTCCCCCACTCCATCAGGGCCTACCCATTGGTTTGAGTAGAAACCTCTTTCCACACACTGCCAAGAGCCAGGGCTACTCTTCGCGGTCTCACGCTGTTAACTGGTGTTCCATAAGTATCTATCCCTGGCCCCCAGATATTTCTCATCTAAACGGCGCCCGTCGGGGCCGTCATCCAAAAACACAATATCACGTTCCACATATATGCTAACGACACCCAGCTCGACCTCACCACTACCTCTCTCCACCCCACCAGTTTCTCTAATTTGTCAGGCTGCTTTTGTGACATACGGTATTGGATGAGCAGAAATGTTCTCCAACAAAATATTGGGAGTACTGATGCCATCGTCTTTGCTCTCGCCACAAACTCCGTTCCATAGCCACCCACTCCATTCCTTTCGCTGGCGTCTGACTGAAGCTGAACCAGTCTATCTGCAATCTTGGGATCGTATTTGACTCCGAGATGAGCTTCCAACCACCTTTGCGCTCCATCACCAAGATTGCCTATTTTAACCTCAGTAACCTCGCTATACACCACTCCTACCTCAGCTCATCTGCTGCGGAAACGCTCATCCATGCCTTTCTTATCTCCAGACTTCATTATTTCAACGTTCAGATGGATGTGCTCCCATCTTACACCCTCTATAAACTTTACCATATCAAAAGCTCGGCTGCCCGTGCCCTAACTCACACCGACCCGCTCCTCCATCACTGACCTTCATTCGCTCTCGTTCCGGAAAAATCTCCATTTAAAACTCTCATTGTTTTTTTAATTCATCCCTTTCTCGCTAAGCTCTGTAACCTTCTCCAATACAACAACCCACCGACATCTGTGCACATCTCTAAATCCCGGCCTTTTGCGCATTCTCTTTGTTAATCACTCAACATTGGTGGCCGTACATATAGCTGCGTAGTTCCTCAGCAAAATAATTCCTCCTTAAACTTCTCCACCTCTCGACCTCGCTCTCAGTCTTTAAGACGCTGCTTAAGACCTACATCTTTGACCAAGCTTTTTCTCATCCATCCTAATTTCTTCTTATGAGGCTCGGTGTCAGATTCTGTTTAATAACTCTCCTGTGTAGCACCTTGGGACGTTTTTCTTGGTTAATGGCGCTACATTGACATAAGTTCTTGTTGGTGTTGACAGACGAGGAACGCATTGCTATAACCTTGAATTAGTAGATTGTGGTGTTTTTAAAAAATTAAATGGTTCGGCTCTTTAACATATACATTCAGAGTTTATTGACTGCCAATTTTAGAATTACAACATTCACAGATTCAAACAACATTTCGCAGCAAACAGCAGGTAAAGAAACAGACAATGAGAATTAGTATCTATGTTGAGAACCTGATCGCATTTCTCCTTGATGAAGCAACTAATTAATAAATTGTTTACTTTGACCAAATGCAAGTGTCCACATATAGAATCTGGGATATGAACCAAAATTTTATAGCGGCACAAACTGAAGCCATTCATTCAGATCGGAATTACTGATTGCAATTTTGCCCCTTGTGTGATCCTGTCCCCTCTCTCTCCAGAGCCGTATATAAATATCAATCTAATCCCACAGCCGCGCTCATTCCTCATCGTGCTGTATAAACCGAAACTAATCATACAGCCACTCTCTCTCGGAAGCCCGATACCAATTGCAAACTAACACCAATGCGCCTCTTTCCCCAGATTCATGTAGGAATTCTAATCTAATCCCACAGCCTCGCTCATTGCCTATACCCCAGTTACAATCCCAAACTAAGTATGCTTTCTTCTATTTCCCTATATTCGTCGAACTATTCCACTGCATACTCTCCACAAAGCTCTGTATTACTGAAAAACAAATTGCTCTTTCCCCTCTTTCCCCATATTTCTGCATCAATTCAAAACGAATCCCACTGTCCAGCTCACTCCTCATTGCCCTGTACAAATCCCATGCTAATCCGACAGCCCTCTCTCTCCCCACAGCCCTCAATCTCACCCAAACTGCTCCTGCTGCCCCACTGTCTCCCCATAACCCTGTATCAATCCCAAACTAATCGCATGGCCCCGCTCTCTCCCCACAGCCCTGTATCAATCCCACACTAATCACACTGCCACACCCACGCAACATAGCCCTTTATCAATGCCACAAAAATCAAACTGCCCACCCAAGCACCATAGCCTTTATCCATCCGAAACTAACCTCAGTGTGCCACTCTCTCCCTCTGGTCGTATATGAATCCCAAACTAATGCCACTGCCATGCTCTCTCCTGGCTCTCTTCACGTAGCCTTCTATCAACGCCAAACAATTCCCACTGATCCATCATGAAGGAAGGGAAAAAGCACATGGACCTGCTCCATGCAGTCGCTATTTTCCAATTGAGGAACATGGGTGGAGACTCGGTAAAATCAAGTCCCCACATCAATTCTAACCATATACCAATCCGAAATACTTATGCCTTCCTATTGCCTCCCCGCCCTGTCTACACACAGCATGTCTTAAATTTTATCGTCTTCCATCAGTGAATTATTTGGTCCCATAACTAGATCTACCGTATGCAAACTGCATGTGAAGCACCACTGCTGGCTTGGAGTCGCCGGAAACGTTACAGTAGGTCACCAGCAATGAGGTCCAGTAGTCCGAGGTTCGCTCGTGACTTCCGATATTCAGCAGCAGATTGCTCGTGGCGTTGCCCAGGTCAAATTGATGCATGCAATTTGTTTTCATATACTCAAAATGGCAACACATTTGGGATCGAGACAGTAGAAACGAAGTGGCCTCGTAGTGAGTCTCAGCAACTACAACTACATTTAATAATGCACAATTGAATGAAAAATGTTGATGTAGCAATTTGCAATGGGAGATGGTGAGAGAAAAGCATGATCGAGAGATAGATAGATAGACAGATCGATAGATCGATCGATAGATAGATAAATAGATAGATAGATAGATAGATAGATAGATAGATAGATAGATAGATAGATAGATAGATAGATAGATAGATAGATAGATAGATAGATAGATAGATAGATAGACAGATCGATAGATCGATAGATAGATAGATAGATAGACATACAGACAGATAGATAGACAGATAGACAGACAGTTAGACAGACAGATAGATTGAGAGATAGATCGATAGATAGATCCCTACCGCAGAGAGTTCTTAATGCCAGTTCATTGAAATTATTCAAGAGAGAGTTAGATATAGCCCTTGTGGCTAAAGGGATCAAGGGGTATGGAGAGAAAGCAGGAAACGGGTTCTGATGTGAATGATTATCCATGATTATATTGAATTGTGGTGCAGGATGTAAGGGCCGAATGGCCTACTTCTGCACCTATTTTCTGTGTTTCTATGTTTCTATCTCCCATTTCCTCCCGCCACCCCAATTGGATGTGATTTCTGGGGTAAAATTCGATAGAGATAGACGGGGTACAGTTGACCCCCACCTATTGGGGAACTGGGTAGGCCAATGGTCCTGAGCTATGTTATTACAGTGGGACAAATATTCATATTAGATCCGGTGTCAGTCAACACAGAGATTTTCAGCAGTGACTTCCTCTCACTACATTTGTATATGACTGGTCCCCACTGCCACGGTGCAGTAGATCAGCTGTCAGTACACAATAAGATTTCCATACCCTGATGATAAAGCTCAGCATTTTCTACATTCTTAATCCGAACTACAAAAAGAGATAGGGTTTTATTCAAAATAATTCAGATATCCGTCCATTCACATTCTTGTTCTAATCTTTCAGATTGAACTTTTATCAATCAACCAAATTGTTCAATGCATCAATATCTTTCTATCTATCAGTCTGCCCTATAATCTACATAGAGCTCTATTTGTCTTAATTTCATAACTTATATCAACAACTCTCTCTATATGTTTGTATATATGTCGGTCGATCTATCTATCTATCTATCTATCTATCTATCTATCTATCTATCTATCTATCTATCTATCTATCTATCTATCTATCTATCTATCTATCTATCTATCTATCTATCTATCTATCTATCTATCTATCTATCTATCTATCTATCTATCTATCTATTTATCTATCTATCTATCTATTTGTCTATCAATATATCTATCTATCTATCTATCTATCTATCTATCTATCTATCTATCTATCTATCTATCTATCTATCTATCTATCTATCTATCTATCTATCTATCTATCTACCGATCTATCTATCGATCTATCTGTCTATTTATCTATCTATCTATCTATCTATGAACAAATATTTTGTCTCGGCCTTCACGGTACACGACACTAAAAACATCCCAATAATAGACAACAAAGTGGAAATGGGGAGGAGGAAACTTAAAACATTTCACTTAAGAAAAAGTATTTGTTAGCATAATGGGACTAAATTTTCACAAGTCGCCTGGAACTGATGGTCCGCATCCTCGCGTCTTAAAAGAATTGGCTGCAGAGATATTGGATGCATTGTTTGCATTCTACCAAAATTCCCTGGATTCTGGAGATATCGCAATGGATTGGAAAATCGCAAATATAATGGTGCTATTTAAAAAATGAAGACGACAGAAAAAAGGACATTATACACTGGTTAGCCTAGCATTTGTCGTGGGGAAAATGCTCGAATCCTTTTGTAAGGAAGTAGTAGCATTGCATTTGCAAAAGCATAATACATTCAAGCAGAGTCAGCATGATTTTTTTTAAAGTAAATCATGTTTGACAAATATTCTGGAATTATTTTAGAATGTAACTATCACGGTGGATAAGAGGGAATGAGTGGATGTTGTGTATTTTGATCTCCAGAAGGCATTCGATCAGGTGCCACATAAAGGTTACTGCACACGATACAAGCTCAGGGGGTCGGTGATAATATATTGGCATGGACAGAGGATTGGCTAACGAACAGAAAATAGAGAGTCGGGATAAACGGGTCATTTTACTTTGGGAAAACCGCAATTCATGGGATGCTACAGTGATCAGTGCTATGGCCTCAACTATTTACAATGAAGATTAACGATTTGGATGAAGGAACCATGTGTAATGTCGCCACGTTTGCTGTTTATACAAACATGGGCGGGAAAGCATGTTGTGAGGAGTACACAACGAATATAAAACGGGATATAGACAGGCTAAGTGAGTGGGAAAAGATTTTGCAGATGGTGCATAATGTGGGAAAAAGTGAGGTTGTCCACTTTGGCATGAACCATAAAAAACAATTTAATATTTTAATAGAGAAGGACTACAAAATTCAGCAGTACAGAGGGACCTATTTCTCTATCCCTCTGTGAACAAACATTTGGTTTCGATCTTCACGGTACAAGACACTAAACACATCCCAATAATAGACAATAAAGTGACTATAGGGAGGAGGAAACGTAAAACAATCACTTTCACGAAAGAAAATGTATTGGGTAAAATAATGGAACTAAAGTTGGACAAGTCGCCTGGAACTCATGATCCGCATCCTCAGGTCTTAAAAGAAGTGGCTGCAGAGATATTGGATGCATTGTTTGCAATTTACCAACATTCCCTGGATTCTGGAGAGATCCCAACGGATAGAAAAATCGCAAATATAACGGTCCTATTTT
Source organism: Pristiophorus japonicus (assembly GCF_044704955.1). NCBI lineage: Eukaryota > Metazoa > Chordata > Chondrichthyes > Pristiophoridae > Pristiophorus > Pristiophorus japonicus. Next base: position 67,408 of record NW_027254382.1, on the reverse strand, counting down.
CAAAAAGTAAGATGACAGAAAGCAGGAAATTAGACACTAGTTAGCCTAACATCTATCGTTGGGAAAATGCCACAGTCCTTTAGTAAGGAAGTAGGAGCATTGCATTTGGAAAAGCGTAATTCATTCAAGCAGAGTCAGCATGATTTTTTTGAGAAGTAAATCATGTTTGGCAAATATACTTGAGTTCTTTGAGGATGTAACTATCAGGGGAGACGAGTGGCTGTGCTGTATTTGGATTTCCAGAAGGCATTCGATCAGTTGCCACATAAAAGGTTACTGCACAGGAGACAAGCTCAGGGGGTCGGTGGTACTATATTTGCATGGATAGAGGATTGGCTAACTAACAGAAAACAGAGAGTCGGGATAAACAGTTCATTTTACGGTGGGCAACGGTAACTAATGGGGTGCCACAGTGATCGGTGCTATGGCCTCAACTATTTGCAATCTATAATAATGACATGAATGAATGAATGCAGTGTAATGTGGCCAAGTTTGTTGATTAAGCAAAGGTGGGTGGGAAAGCATGTGGTGAGGAGGACACACAGAATCTGCAAAGGGATATAGACAGTGTAATTGAGTGGGAAAATATTGGGCAGATGGGGCATTATATGGGAAAGTGTGGCAGGAACAACAACAAAAAAATTAATATTTTAATAGAGATGGATTTAAAAATGCCGCAGTACAGCGGGACCTGAAGTCTTGAGCATGAAACACAAACGTTAGTATGAATGTAAGGCAAGTAATCAGGAAGGCAAATTGAATGTTGGCCTTTATTGCAATGGGGATGGAATATAAACGTAGGAAAGTCCTGCTACAACTGTACAGGATATTGGTGTGACCACACCAACAACACTTCGTTCAGTTTTGGTCTCCTTATTTAACGAGGGATATACTGGCATTGGATGGAGTTCAGAAAAGATTCACTAGTTTGAATCCTGAGATAAATGTGGTGACTTATGAAAAAAGGTGGAGCAGGTTGGATCTATACAAATTGAGGATTAGAAGAATGAGATGTGAACACGTTGAAACATATAAGTTGCTGAGGGTGTTCGACAAGTTAGATGCAGAGAGCATGCTTAACTATCTATCTACCTCTCCGTTTTCCTCTGCCACCCCAATTGGATGCGAATTCTGATGTGAACCTCAATAGTATACAAGCATTGGTGGGATGAGTGTTCGATTCACCCCTGGAACTTGAGGTGAAATGCAAACGCGGACAAGGGGATGAAGTTCTGCTCTATCTATTGGTGGATAGCATGTGTCAGTAGCTCAGTGACTTCCGTTTGGAGACGGGATCAAATTCATACACAGATAGACGGGATATAGTTGTCCTCCCTCTATTGGGGGACTGGTTAGGGCAATGTTCCTGGACTTTGTTATTACAGATAAACACGTGTTCATATTAGATCCAGTGTCAGTTGACACAGATATTTTCATCTGTGACTTCCTCACACTACATTTGTACATGACGAATCCCCATAACCACAGTGCAGTAAATCATGTGTCAGTACATACTGAGATTTATATCTCCTGACTTCCTCCCACAGTATTAGTGTATGATTAGATCTCATTGACATTGTGCAGTAGATCAGGTGTCAGCACACAATAAGATTTCCATACCCTGATGATGACACTAAGCATTTTACACATTCTTAATCAGAACTTCAAACAGAGATAGGGTTTTATTCAAAATAATTCACAATTCATCTGTTCACATTCTTATTCTACTCCTTGGGATTCAACATGACATTTGTCAATCTACCAAATTATTTATTGCATCAATACCTTTCGATCTATCAGTCTGTCCAATAATCTACATATTGCACTCTCTGTCCTAATTTATATCAACAACCCTCTCTATAATGTTGTACATATATCGATATATCTTTCCATCTATCTATCTATCTTTCTATCTCTATCTCTTTCTCTCTCTCTCTCTCTCTCTCTCTCTCTCTCTCTCTCTCTCTCTCTCTCTCTCTCTCTCTCTCTCTCTCTCTCTCTCTCTCTATCTATCTATCTATCTATCTATATATCTAAATATCCTAACATGTATCTATCTATCTATCTATCTATCTATATATCTAACTATCCTAACATGTATCTATCTATCTATCTATCTATCTATCTATCTATCTATCTATCTATCTATCTATCTATCTATCTATCTATCTATCTATCTATCTATCTATCTCTCTCTCGCTCTCTCTATCTCTCACACACAATCCCTCGCTCTTTTTCTCCATCTATCCATCTATCTACCTTTATATGTACATATCTACCTATCCATCTATCTATCTCTCTATCTATATATGAACGAATATTTGTTATCGGTCTTCACGGTACACGATACTAAAAACATCCCAATATAGAAACATAGAAACTAGGTGCAGGAGTAGGCCATTCGGCCCTTCTAGCCTGCACCGCCGTTCAATGAGTTCATGACTGAACATGCAACTTCAGTACTCCATTCCTGCCTTCTCGCCATACCCCTTGATCCCCCTAGTAGTAAGGACTTCATCAAACTCCTTTTTTAATATATTTAGTGAATTGGCCTCAACAACTTTCTGTGGTAGAGAATTCCACAGGTTCACCACTCACTGGGTGAGGAAGTTTCTCCTCATTTCGGTCCTAAATTGCTTACTCCTTATCCTCAGACTGTGTCCCCTGGTTCTGGACTTCCCAACATTGGGAACATTCTCCGTGGATCTAACCTTTCTAAACCCATCAAAATTTTAAACGTTTCTATGAGGTCCCCTCTCATTTTTCTGAACTCCAGTGAATACAAGCCCAGTTGATCCAGTCTTTCTTGATAGGTCAGTCCCGCCATCCCGGGAATCGCCGCACTCCCTCAATAGCAAGAATGTCCTTCCGCAGGTTAGGAGATCAAAACTGTACACAATACTCCAGGTGTGGCCTCACCAAGGCCCTGTACAATTGTAGCAACACCTCCCTGCCCCTGTACTCAAATCCCCTCGCTATGAAGACCAACATGCCTTTTGCTTTCTTAACCGCCTGCTGTACCTGCATGACAACCTTCAATGACTGATGTACCATGACACCCAGGTCTCGTTGCACCTCCCATTTTCCTAATCTGTCACCATTCAGATAATAGTCTGTCTCTCTGTTTTTACCACCAAAGTGGATAACCTCACATTTATCCACATTATACCTCATCTGCATGCATTTGCCCACTCACATAACCTATCAAAGTCGCTCTGCAGCCTCCTGGCATCCTCCTCGCAGCTCACACTGCCACCCAACTTAGTGTCATACATATATTTGGAGATACTACATTTAATCCCATCGTCTAAATCATTAAGGTACAATGTAAACAGCTGGGGCCCCAGCACAGAACATTGCGGTACCCCACTAGTCAATGCCTGCCATTCTGAAAAGTACCCATTTACTCCTACACTTTGCCTCCTGTCTCACAACCAGTTCTCAATCCATGTCAGCGCACTACCCCTATCCCATGTGCTTTAACTTTGCACATTAACCTCTTGTGTGGGACCTTGTCGAAAGCCTTCTGAAAGTCCAAATATACCACATCAACTGGTTCTCCCTTGTCCACTCTACTGGAAACATCCTCAAAAAATTCCAGAAGATTTGTCAAGCATGATTTCCCTTTCACAAATCCATGCTGACTTGGACCTATCATGTCACATCTTTCCAAATGCACTGCTATGACATCCTTAATAATTGATTCCATCATTTTACCCACTACCGGTGTCAGGCTGACCGGTCTATAATTCCCTGTTGTCTCTCTCCGTCCTTTTTTAAAAAATGGGGTTACATTGGCTACCCTCCACTCTATAGGAACTGATCCAGAGTCAATGGAATGTTGGAAAATGACTGTCAATGCATCCACTATTTCCAAGGCAACCTTCTTAAGTACTGTGGGATGCAGTGCATCAGGCCCTGGTGATTTATCGGCCTTCAATTCCATCAATTTCCCCAACACAATTTCCCGACTAATAAGAATTAACTCAGTTCCTCCTCCTTACTAGACCCTCTGACCCCTTTTATATCCGGAAGGTTGTTTGTGTCCTCCTTAGTGAATACCGAACCAAAGTACTTGTTCAACTGGTCCGCCATTTCTTTGTTCTCCGTTATGATTCCCCTGATTCTGGCTGCAGGGGACCCACCTTTGTCTTTACTAACCTTTTTCCCTTACATACCTATAGAAACTTTTGCAATCCATCTTAATGTTCTCTGCAAGCTTCTTCTCGTAATCCATTATCCTTGCCCTCATCAAACCCTTTGTCCTCCTCTGCTAAGTTCTAAATTTCTCCCAGTCCCCGGGTTCGCTGCTATTTCTGGCCAATTTGTATGCCACTTCCTTGGCTTTAATACTATCCCTGATTTCCCTTGATAGCCACGGTTGAGCCACCTTCCCTTTTTCATTTTTACGCCAGACAGCAATGTACAATTGTTGTAGTTCATCCATGCGGTCTCTAAATGTCTGCCATTGCCCATCCACAGTCAACCCCTTCAGTCTCATTCGCCAATCTATCTTTGCCAATTCACGCCTCATATCTTCAAAGTTAGCCTTCTTTAAGTTCTGGACCATGGTCTCTGAATTAACTGTTTCATTCTGCATCCTAATGCAGAATTCCACCATATTATGGTCACTCTTCCCCAAGGGGTCTCGCAAAACGAGATTGCTAATTAATCCTCTCTCATTACACAACACCCAGTCTAAGATGGACTCCCCCCTAGTTGGTTCCTCGACATATTGGTCTAGAAAACCATCCCTTATGCACCCCAGGAAATCCTCCTTCACCGTATTGCTTCACGTTTGGTTCGCCCAATCTATGTGCATATTAAAGTCACCCATTATAACTGCTGCACCTTTATTGCTTGCACCGCTAATTTCCTGTTTGATGCCCTCCCCGACATCACTACTACTGTTGTGAGGTCTGTACACAACTCCGACGAACGTTTTTTGCCCTTTGGTGTTCTGCAGCTCTACCCATATAGATTCCACATCATCCAAGCTAATGTCCTTCCTAACTATTGCATTAATCTCCTCCTTAACCAGCAATGCTACCCCACCTCCATTTCCTTTTATTCTATCCTTCTTGAAAGTTGAATACCCCTGGATGTTGAGTTCCCAGCTCTGATCATCCTGGAGCCACGACTCTGTAATCCAAATCACATCATATTTGTTAAGAACTATTTGCACAGTTAATTCATCCAACTTATTACGGATACTCCTTGCATTAAGACACAAAGCCTTCAGGCTTGTTTTTTTAACATCCTTTGTCCTTTTAGAATTTTGCTGTACAGTGGCCCTTTTTGTTCTTTGCCTTGGGTTTCTCTGCCCTCCACTTTTCCTCATCTCCTTTCTGTCTTTTGCTTTTGTCTCCTTTTTGTTTCCCTCTGTCTCCCTGCATTGGTTCCCATCCCCCTGCCATATTAGTTTAACTCCTCCCCAACAGCACTAGCAAACACTCCCACTCGGGCATTGGTTCCGGTCCTGCCCAGGTAGGACAATAAAGTAGCTATAGGGAGGAGGAAACTTCAAACAATCAGTTTCACTAAAGAAAGATTATTGGGTAAAATAATAGGACTAAAGTTGGATAAGGCGCCTGGAATTGATGGTCTGCTTCCTCGGGTCTTAAAAGAAGTGGCTGCAGAGATATTGAATGGATTGGTTGCAATTTACCAAAATTCCCTGGATTTTGGAGAGATCCCAACAGATTGGAAAATCGCAAATATAACGGTCATATTTTAAAAAGTAAGACGACAGAAAGCAGGAAATTGTGCACAGGTTCCATTAGTAAGGTATAAGAAGCATTACATTTGGAAACGCATGACACATTCAAGCGGAGTCAGCATGCTTTTTTGAAAAGTAAATCATGTTTGGCAAATTTCCTTGAGTTCTTTGAGGATGTAATTATCAGGGTGATAAGGGGGTACGAGTGTATGTGCTGTATTTGGATGTCCAGAAGGCATTCGATAAGTTGCCACATAAAAGGTTACTGCAAAGGATACAAGCTCAGGGGGTCGGTGGTAATATAATGGCATAGATAGAGATTTGGCTAACTAAAGAAAAGAAAGTGTTGGAATAAACGGGTCATTTTACGGTGAGCAAACGGTTACTATTGGGATGCCACAGTTATCGGTGCTATGGCCTCAACTATTTACAATCTATATTAATGAGTTGGTTGAAGGGACCGAATATAATTTAGCCAACTTTGCTGATGACACAAAAATGCGTGGGAAAGCATTTTGTGAGGAGGACACAAATAATCTGCAAAGGGATATAGACAGGTTAAGTGAGTGGGAAAACATTTGGCAGATGGTGTATACATTGCGAAAGTGTGAGCTTATCCACTTTGGCACGAACAATAAAAAAGCAATGTAATATTTTAATGGAGATGGATTACAAAATGCAGTAGTACAGAGGGGCCTGACGTCTTGAGCATGAAATACAAAAGTTAGTATTTATGTACAGCAAGTAATCAGGAAGGCAAATTGAATGTTGGTCTTTATTGCAAAGAGGATGGAAGTTAAACACAGGGAAATCCTGCTACACTGTAGTGGTTATTCGTTTGACCACACCAACAGTACTGCATACAGTTTTGGTCTCCTTATTTAAGGATGGATATCCTGGTTTTGGAGGCAGTTCAGAAAAGTTTCACTAGTTTGAATCCTGTGATAAAAGGGGGGACTTATGAAAATAGGTTGATCAGGTTTGATCTATACACATTGGGGATTAGAAGAATGAGAAGTGATCACATTGAAACATATAAGTTACTGAGGGTGTTCGACAAGGTAGATGCAGAGAGTATGTTTAACTATCAATCTAGCTGTCCATTTTCGTCCGCCCACCCGAATTGGATCCGATTTCTGATGTGAATCTCAATAGTATACAAGCATTGGTGAGATGAATGTTTTACTCAACCCCAGAACTTGAGGTGAAATTTAAACGCTGACAGGGGTTGAAGGACTGCTATTTCTAATGGTGGACAGGACGTGTCAGTAGTTCAGTACCTTTATTTGGATCTGGATTCAAATTCAGACACAGATAGACGGGATACAGCTGTCCTCCCATATTGGTGGACTGGGTAGGCCAATGTTCCTGAGCTATGTTATTACAGAGTGACAGTGTTCATCTTCGATCTGGTGTCAGTCGATACTGATATTTTCATCTGTGACTTCCTCACACTACATTTATACATGCCTGCTCCCATAACCACCGTGCAGTAAATCATGTGTCAGTACATACTGAGATTTATATCTCCTGACCTCCTCCCACAATATTAGTGTATGATTAGTTCTCACTGCCATTGTGCAGTAGATCATGTTTCAGCACACAATATGATTTCTATACCCTGATGATGACACTAAGCATTTTCCACATTCTTAATCCGAACGGAAAACTGAGATGAGCTTTTATTCAAAATAATTCGCTATCCTTCTGTTCACATCCTTGATCTACTCCTTGGCATTCAAAAGGAATTTTGTCAATCAACCAAATTGTTTATTGCATCAATACCTTTCTATCTATCAGTCTGCCCAATAATCTACATATTGATCTATCTATATTAATTTATATCAACAACTCTCTCTATATGCTTGTACATATATCGACATATCTTTCCATCCATCCATCCATCTTCTATCTATCTATCTATCTATCTATCTATCTATCAAATTATCTATCTATCTATCTATCTATCTATCTATCTATCTATTTATCTATCTATCTAGCATCTATCTATCTATCAATCTATCAATCTACCTATTTATCTATCCATCGATCTGTCCATCTATGCACATATCTATCTATCTGTCTATCTATCTGTCTACTGAACATGCTGGACATAATCAGCAGGTCTGACTGTGTCTGTGGAGAGATAAGTAGGTTTAAGATTTCTGGTCGAAGACCCTTCATCAAAAGTGGAAACAGTTGGATATGTTACATATTATTAAGCAAGTTTCAAGTCAGGGTTAGGTGGTGTGGAGTAAAGAACAAATGATAAGCTCTGTGATAGAATGGAAGGCAAGGGTGATATAAAGACAAAAGCGATGATGGTGCTAGGCAAAAGGAGATGGTATGGGACAAGTTAAGAAACAAATGTTTGGTCCGCATGAAGTATAAATGGGAACGGCAGAACCATCAACTGCTGCCATTTGGCAGAAAAACATCGAGGCGGAAGTTCTGGTCTGAAATTCTATTGAATTCGATATTGAGCAAGTAATGCTATAAAATCGAAGATAAGGTGCTATTCCTCGTGCTTGCATTGAGATTCGTTGGAACCGTGTAAGAGACTGAGGATGGAGACGTCAGTGTGGGAGTGGAGCAGAAAATTAAAGCGAGAAGCGGGTTCATGCTTATGGGCTGAATGGATCTATTCTTCAAAGGTGTACAAGTGTGGTCTCGATATCACACTTAGGACGCTGTGTTCAGTTCTGACCTACATAATCACACTTAATTTACTGAGCATAGTTCTGGCTTCCATATGAGAAGAATGATACAGAAGCACTGGAGAAGTGCAAATAAAGATTTCCAAGGAGAATACCAGAACTGAACGATTTTAACTGCCAAGAATAAATTAAACCGGCTGGGGATCTTTTTTTTCAAGAAAAGGGAAGGCTGAGGGGTGACCGAATAAAGTTTTTTGAAATTATGAAGGGGTTTGAAAGGTTAGTCGGGTAGAAGATATTTCTGCTTGAGTAGGAGCCTGATACTAGGGCCCATAAATATAAGATATTCAATAGGTAATTCAGGAGGGTCTTCTTTACCCAGAGAGTGGGTAGATTGTGGATCTCACTACCATAGGTAGTAGTAATTGAGGCAAATATCATAGATGCGTTTCAGGGGAATGCAGATAAGTACACGACGGATAAAGGGATCGAAGGTGTTAATAGGTGGTGATGAAGTAGGGAGAGAGGAGACTCATGTGTAACATAAAAATCAGCCTATTGGACTGAATGGCCTGTTTCTATGAAAAAAACTCTTTACAATTCTTAATTGTTTGGATTGCAATAAATAATATCAATAAAATAAATTTCTTGCACATCGTGTGGTACATCATTCAACCGTTATCCTCATCCTGACGTCCGTGAAGAAATCACCAGCATCAAATATGCATCAGCTGTGTGTTCAATCCTCAAATTCCGTCCAAAGAGTGAGACCTTGAATTGGCTGAGCACTCATGCATCAGGGCTTCGTCACCTCTCCCATCTGTGAAGTGAACTGAAACTTCTCGGTGACCAGTCGGCTGACATTGCCCCTGGTCTCTACCTGCCAGGTCTCTCATCAAGGGTTCAGACAAAGCCGAAACTTTGCCAGATCTCACGATAATGGACACCAGCCCGTGGAGTCCCAAATGATTATGAGCGCGGATGTCAATCAGAGCTTTTATTCGAATTAGTAAAGAGCACAGAACATTTTTCATTGCCAAACATACAGATTGGACTTCCTTTCGTTGTTCGTCCTAATTTAAGTTCCCTCATGGTTCAGGATTCCATAACCTCGTCAAAGGTTTCCCTGAGCGGTGATGTCGGATAGTGAGTGAGGTGTCCTTAGTCTGAGGTTTATGCTGAGAAAGCTCTATTTCTAATATACAATCGTGCTGTTTATGGTTTCTTCCATTATATTATAAAAGAAAGAAATGCCATGGCCGAACTCCAGTTGTCCTAAAGTGCTTCACCACCAAGGAAGTTCTTCTTGAATTGTGGTCACTGTTTTACTGTAGAAATCGCGTCGGCCAATGTTCAGACAGTAAGGTCCCACGAACACCAATGTGATAATGACCAGATAATCCTTTTGTTTAGTGCTGTTTGTTGAGTCGTAAGTATTGTCCAGGACAACTGGGAGAAATGCCCTGCTCATCTTCGAAATAACCCCAAGGGATATTTTCCATCCACTTCAAAGGGCAGATGGGGCCTTGGTTTCCTATCTCATCCGAAATATGGTACTCCCATAATGCAGCGCTCCCTCAGTATTGCACTGGGAGTAGCAGCTTACATTTTTTGTTCAAGAATGTGGAGTGCGACTTGAACCCACAATCTTCTGATTCGGGATTCCTCATGGTTCAGGATTTAATAACCTCGCAAGATGTTCGCCCTGACGAAGGGTCATCGACCTGAAACGTTAACTATTTTGTCTCTCCACAGATGCTGCCTGACCCGCTGAGATTTCCAGTATTTTCTGTTTTTTTTCAGATTGCAGCATCTGCAGTATTTTGCTCTTGCTTTCCCTCTGCTCTAATTTCACATAATATGTCTGCTGCCCTTGGTCTCAGGTTTATACTGAGATGGAGCGACAGGAGGTGTTGGAACCCTTTGCTGGTAACTGTCTCAGGACCCACTGCTAGAAAGGGCGCCTGCCCTATTTAGAACATTGTGTTCAGTTCCGTGCACCGCGCTGCAGGATGGATATACCGGCTTTAGAACGGGTGCAATGCAAATTCACCCGAATCATACCGGGGCTAAAATGCGGACAGGTAGCACAGAATAGGCTTGTATTACTTTGCATTTTGAAGGTAAAGAGGTGATATAAGTTGTTTAACTTGATAAACGGAATTGTTAGGGTAGAGAGAAAATATTTCCTTGGTGCGGGATTGAGAACAAGGGGCAGAAACTCAAAATTCGAGCGAGCCCATTGAGGAGTGAGGTCAGGAAGGATTCTTTCACACAAATGATAATAGTAATCTGGAAATCTCTCCCCCAACAGCGGTTGAGGCGGAGGATCAATTGAAAATGTCAAAACTGAGATTGATACATCTTTGTTAGGCAAGGGGTTACACAAATGAGGCGGATAGATGATATTGAGGTATAGTATTGTGTTCCTAACACAGATGAGACTTCAGAGGAAGGTTAAAGTAACAGTGACCTCAGTCTTTATTAAGACAATCCAGAGTGAGTAACAGACCTTCGGGGCCAGCTTATATACAGTGCTCTCAAGGGATGCTGGGATCCCTTGGGTCTTCTGGGGATGCGCTCCCTGGTGGCGGAACATGGGAGTGCATGCTTTACAGATGCACAGCATCACTCCCCCTCAAAGTCAAAGTGAAAACTATTTACAAGGTGAGGCGGTCGGGAGCCTTTCTTTCCCTGGTGGACGGCCTTGATACAAATGTCGGTTCTGGTGTGTTGGCTGCACCCTCGCTGGGCTGGTGTGTTGTTGGCCCTGCAGAGCTGCTGGGTGAGCCTGGCCTTGCTGGGCTGTTGGGAGTGATGGGTTCGATTTCCTGGTCCGGCGTGGTGTTGTTGATCCTTTTGGTGTGTGTTATGCGCTCGAAAAAGGTGGTGTCTGTTGTGGGTTGTTCAGGGCAGTCTATGAACCACAGCCTCGTGTGGTCCAAGTGCTTCTGCAAATTTGTCCATTGGCTAGTTTGAGTACAAACATCCTACTCCCTTCTTTAGCTATCACCCTGCCCGCGATCCACTTTGGACCATGTCCATAGTTTAGCACATACACAGGGTCATTCAGATCAATTTCCCCTTACACAGTGGCGCGACCATCGTTTACATTTTGTTGCTGCCGCCTGCTCTCTACCTGGTCATGCAGGTTGTGGAGAACCAGTGAGAGTCTGGTTTTAAGTGTCCTTTTCATGAATAGCTCAGCCGGGGGAACCCCTGTGAGTGAGTGGGGTCACGTGCGGTAGCTGAGCAGCACTCGGGACAGGCGGGTTTCGAATAAGCCTTCTGTGACTTGTTTGAGGCTCTGTTTGATTGTTTGTACTGCCCGCTCTGCCTGCTCATTGGAGGATGGTTCAAACGGGGCGGAGGTGACATGTTTGATCCCATTGCGGGTCATGAATTCTTTAAATTTGGCACTGGTGAAACATGGCCCGTTGTCACTGACCAGTATGTCAGGCTGGCCGTGGGCGGCAAACATGGCCCTCAGGCTTTCAATGATGGCGGTGGCGGTGCTTCCCGACATTATTTCACATTCAATCCATTTTGAAAAATCATCCACCACCACCAGGAACATTATACCGAGAAACGGGCCCGCATAGTCGACATGGATCCTCGATCATGGTCTGGAGGGCCAGGACTACAAATTTAGTGGTGCCTCTCTGGGCGTGTTGCTCAACTGAGCACGCATGCTGCATTGGCATACACAAGACTTCAAGTCAGAGTCGATACCGGGCCACCACACGTGGGATCTGGCTATCGCTTTCATCATTACTTTACCCGGTGGTGTGCTTTGGAGATCCGAGATGAACGTCTCCCTGCCCGTTTTGGGTAGCACTAGGTGGTTACTGCACAACAGGCAGTCTGCCTGAATGGGCAGCTTGTCCTTTCACCGCTGGAACGGCTTGATTAGCTTTTGCATTTCAACGGGTTTGCTGGCCCAGCTCGCATGCAGTACACAGTTTTTTACTCGGGACAAAAGGGGTTCTTGGCTGATCCAAGTCCGAATCTGGTGGTCCGTGATCGGTGATTTATCATTTTCAAACGCTTCCATGCCCATCAACAAGTCTGCGGGCTGCGCCACCGTCAATAAGTTTGCAGGCTGCGCCATTTACACCCCCATGGTGGGCAATGGTAGCCAACTGAGAACAACTGCACAGTTATCGGTGCCTGGCCTGTGGCGGATGGTATAGTTATACGCTGATAGTGCGAGTGCCCACCTTTGTATGCGGGATGAGACATTAGTATTTATCCCCTTGTTTTCAGTGAACAGGGATATGAGGGGCTTGTGATCGGTTTCTAGCTCAAATATGAGGCCAAACAGGTACTGACGCATTTTCTTTACCCCGAACACACACGTTAATGCGTTTTTATCAATCATTCTGTAGGCCCTCTCGGCCTTAGACAAGCTCCTGGAGGCATAGGCGACAGGTTGCAACTTCACCACATTGTTAGCTTGTTGTAATACACACTCGACTCTGTACGACGACGCATCACATGCTAGCACAAGTCTTTTACATGGGTTATGCAATACAAGCAGCTTAATGGAGCATAAAATATTTCTGGCTTTCTCAAAAGCAATACTTGTTTTTTTCCCCATAACCAGTTCTCACCTTTAGTCAATAACACATGTAGGGGCTCTAAGAGGATGCTTAACCCCGGTAGGAAGTAATCAAAATAGTTAAGGAGTCCCAGGTACGACCGAAGCTGAAGGACCTCCTCCAAGTTTTGTAGGTGCTCGATGGTGTCCCGACCTGTGACCAATATGTCGTCATGAAAAACCACCGTGCGTGGTACTGACTTGAGTAGGCTCTCCGTGTTTCTCTGGAAGATCGCTGCAGCCGACCGAGTTCCAAATGGGTATCTGTAGTAGATGAACAATCCTTTTGCGTGTTGATGCAGGTGAGGCCATTCGAAGACTCCTCCAGCTCTTGCATCATGTAGGCCGAAGTCAGGTCGAGCTTGGCCAACATCTTGCCTCCTGCCAGCGTCACAAATACGTCATCTGCCTTAGGTAGTGGGTATTTGTCCTGTAAAGAGAAACGATTAATAGTTACTTTATAATCACCACAAATCCAGACCGTGCCATCACTTTTGAGTACTGGAACAATCGGGCTGGCCCACTCGCTGAATTCTACAGGGGAGATGATGCCCTCGCGTTGCAGCTGCCCAGCTCGATTTCCACTCTGTCCCTCATCATGTGCAGTACCGCTCGCGCCTTGTGGTGAAAGGGTCGTGCCTCTGGGACCAAGTGGCACCTTCACCCGGAAATGTTTCCAATGCCTGGCTCAAAAAGGAAGGACATTTTTGAAGAACCTGTGATAGCGCTCGGAAGTCATCCCAGTTCCGACGGATTTTGCCCAGTCAGCTCCTTCCAAGCAGTGTGGGGTCATCCCCCGGGACAAACCAGAGTGGCAGTTCATGCACCGTGCCCTCGTAGGTGACGTTGACCATGGCGCTGCCCATGACAGTGATAAGCTATTTGGTGCAAGTTATCTGTTTCGTGTGGATGGGGCTTAGGGATGGTCTGAGTGCCTTGTTGCACCACAGTCTCTGAAACATCTTTTTACTCATGGTAGATTGGCTAGTGCCAGTGTCCAGTTCAATGGCTACGGGTAAGCAATTCTATTTTATATTTAGCATTATAGGTGGACATTTCATCAAAAATGTGTGAACCCAGTGTATTTCAGCATCTGCCTCCTCTCTCTGTGGCTCGAAATAGCTTTGATCCATCATGGACCGATCTTCCTCTGCCACGAGGTGGTTAGCACGTTTTGCCGAGCTGCAGCTCATCTGCAAGCTCGTTGGAGGAGCTCCATTGTTCCACAGCTCTTGCAACCATACCCTTTGAAGCGGCATGAATAGGCTGAATGGAAGCCTCCACAAAGCCGTCAAGGTGGAATTGCCTTGCATTCATCCTTTGTTGCGGGCTCTGAGTCATCTGGTTCACCTGAGGCCTTCTGGCAGTTGCAGACTCGTGCGTTCTGCCCTGTACATTTCTGCTCGAAAACACAGTTCCAGTTAATTTATGAACATTGCTAGCACTTGTGTACTGAGAGATTTGTTTGCTGTTTTCACTGGTGGACATAAACGCCTGTGCTATCGCAGTGGCCTTAATGAGGGTAGGTGTCTCTACAGTCAAAATTTTCATAGGATGGTCTCGTGTCCAATACCCAGTACAAAAAATCTGAGCATTTGCTCCAGGTAGCCATTAAACTTACATTGTCCTGCAAGTTACCTTAGCTCAGCGACGCAGCTCGCCAATTCCTGACCTTCAGATCGCTGGCACATGTAGAACCGATAGCTCGCCATCAACACGCTCTTCCTCAGGTTAAGATGCTCCCAAACCAGTGTACAGTGCTCCTCATATGACATATCTGTGGGTTTCACCAGAGCCAGAAGAAACTTCATGAGGCTGTAGGTCGGTGCCCCGCACACCATGAGGAGCACCGCTCTCCTTTTTCCAGTGCTTCCTTCTCCATCCAGCTCGTTGGCTACAAAGTACTGGTCTAGCCGTGCGACATCCACTTCCCAGTCCACACCATCCGAGAAATTCTCCAGGATGCCCACAGTTTGGTGCATCTTTGCGTTGGATTCGTATACTCGTCGCCAGTTATTGTGTTCCAAACACAGATGAGACTGCACACAGGGAGGTTAAATTAACAGTGACCTCAGTCTTTATTAAGACACTCCAGAATGATTAACAGGCCTTAAAGGCCGGCTTATATACAGTGCTCTCAAGGGATGCTGGGATCCCTTGGGACTTCAGGGGATGCGCTGCGAGGTGTCGGAACATGGGAATGCATGCTATACAGATACACAACATGCAGGTCATCCAAGAACTAATTGAATGGAGGAACAGGCTTGATGGACTGAAATTCATATTTCCTTCTGACACTCTTTAACAAGGCATGATAAAGGCTCACTAATGATAGAAATGAAAAAACTACTTCACACCAATATTACAAATGATTCCCAAACACGAAAGACCCCTTGGAATGCCATTCTCCCGACCTTTCTCTTGGATGGGGGCTGCAAGTGCTGCTTGTACATTTTCATCGCCCCAAAAATCACAAGACACCAGGATATTAACTGTATTTCGTTTCGATTCTAAAATCCTGAGTTGGATTTGTTATTCGTTTTGAGCCAGTGTAAGTTTCGTGTTGAGCTCTTGAACCTGGGGCAGAGTCATTTTTAGAACGGTGATAACGTTTGGGCACAAGGATCTTTAGTCGGGCGTAATGGAACAAGGGTTTTCGGGAGGAGCGCTATTCAGTTCGTAACACTATTGTGCATGAATGTATTTAATGTTTTACGCCGGGTATTTGCTTCACAGCACATTAAAGGTGGCTCTGGATGTAAACACACAGAAAATTTGAAAGATTCTCCCGGGCACGTTGCCAATCTGTTGTCCTTCCAATAACGATTTGTTTAAGCGACAGCGAGTGCTTGATATCTCAAAGGTGATTTATTCTTCTTGGGGGAATGAAGGCTGCATGCTGTTACCCTGATTTTGAAGATGAAGCTTGGCTTGATTTATATTTCTGCTTCACAGAATATATCCAATGCAGAAATCACTCTTCTGCAACCGTCAGTAGAACAGGTCTTACTTGAGACATTATCCTGTGTCGTGTCTAATGGTCCTTATGGAATCAAAGTATCCAGGACCCGAGAAAAGGAAACTTGGAAATCAAAGATTGCCGTCGAAGTCGGCGAAGCTCCCAACAGTGTGATCAGCAACATAAACATCTCGAAACAAACCTGGCTAAGCGGTGTTGAGTTCTGCTCCGTGATGAGGCACCATTATTATAGCGACTATAAGAGATTCCATCCACAAGGAAAAGGATGAGCGGAGAAATTGTAGCAACAAGTGAGACGCTCTGACTATTTCCGTGCATGTGCTAATTGGCTCTATTAAGTGTGTTAATGGATTGCTCTGATAATTGAAATGGTAATTCCACTAAATAATCCGACTGGACCCGAAATTATGCACTTAAGTGGAATCTGGATAAGTCCATGAGGGAAAAAGGGAAATATATTTTATTTGTGTTGGATAAAATTAGCTGGACGAGGCTCGTTTGGAGCATAAACAACGATAATGACCAGTTGGGAAGAAAATGCTATGTTATTTTCCAGTCCGACTCCTAAAGGACCCAGAGAGAAGGATTGCATTCCCCTCTGCTCCGTGCTGCAAAGCCTGACAGGCCACAGAGGGGAAAAAGGGAATCCTTTAAAAATCAGCGCAAAGCACATTTCTCTCACATCTAACCACCGGTTTCTTTGTCTCTGGAATTATCCAGTTTATTGACCTTTAACGTAATTGTTCTGCAGCTAAAGATCCGCGGGAACCGGCCGTGTCTGTCCTCCTGCCCTCGGCAGAAGAAGTCTCCGTTCAAACTTTCTTTACCTTCAACTGCTTAATGAGAGGTTTCTCCCCCCAAGAGATCTTCGTCAAATGGACCATCAATGACAAGCCGATAGATTCCGGCAACTACAAGAACACCGAGGTGATGGCGGAGAACGGCAGCAGCTCCTTCTTCATGTACAGCCTGCTATCCATTGCAGCCGAGGAGTGGGCCAGCGGCGCCTCTTACTCCTGTGTGATGAGACATGAAGCGATCATCTTCAAGATCAACAACAAAACCGTTAATAAGTCCAGTGGTAAACTGACTTTTGTGAACATTTCATTAAAGCTGGTAGATACGGTGAATTATTGTCAATGAGAATCTCTCGATTGCATTTAAATTCTTAAATAAAATACTTTAAAGGCCTCTTCTTCCAACTGCGAGTTAAATACATAGCCACTCAATTAATATTGTTTTTCTACCCATTTTTGCGAACGCGGGAGGCTGCTAAACTGAAGCAGGCTATTTACAGGAGTCGGGTCCAAGGCTTGTACAGCCAAAGTTCCCAGCTCAGATAAACCACTGGTTGGAGACAGGGTGAAGCTCATTCATAACAAGTTTCCTCAATGTAACTTCAGCAAATTTCCTCCCACTGGAGGAATCTTTAACGTTCCCATTTCCGACAAACTAATGCAGCCATTTAGATATTGGCGTCCCTGTTTCTCATGTTGTCCATCCCTTCAGAATTGAGGCCAGTTTTATTTTGAAGCTTCGCATCTTCTGGAAACTGAAAAGAGGGCCAGACACGTATATGAACTGCACCTCCCATTATCACACCAGAAAGAGAGGACAGGGAATGGTTAACCCACTGTCCCTTCAACTCGCCAGCAGAGAGAGCGGAAAGGACAATTGTTAACCCAATGTACCTCACACTCAACCAGCAGAGATAGGGGAAGGACAATCGTTAACCCAATGTACCTCACACTCAACCACCAGAGAGAGGGGAAAGGACAAGTGTTAATCCAATGTACCTCACACTCAACCACCAGAGGGAGGGGTAAGGACAATTGTTAACCCAATGTACCTCACGCGCCCACCATCCGCCCCCCGTCCCTACCGCAGAGAGGGGAAGTCAACCAATCTCCATTCTGTGAACTCAGTCGCAACCAGTAAAATGATAGATTCCAACTCGCTGTCAGAAAACGTTAAACTTGCCGAATATGCATCATATTGTATAATAAATGTTGTTCAACATTTTAGCTTTAACTAGTATTTGGTTAAATCTATATCAGTTATTCGTAAACTAACTGATTGAATTTTAATAGTCAAAATGTAAACTAGTTATTCAATCCTCTGCAGGTTTTTCATGGTTATCTCCAAGATAGGTCCGAGGCCCATCGTTGAATTGTTGAAATCCATCAACTGACATCGCATTGCGTCTCACACGGAAACACTTTTACATAGAGCGGGCGAGAATGCCTGTAAACGTGCGTGTGTGTCTTTATGTGAACGTGTGTTCGTTGTTGTGTGTAAATTTGCGTGGTTTTGTGTAAGTGCACACTTCCATACAAACACACTCAGACTTACAAATAAACAAACAATCTTCATACCAACACAGAATAATATAGGTATCCAGAATATAATGCACACTGTTATTGTCACACTCGGTTACTGGTACTCTCTAAAACTTTGAGTAAACATACACAGTCTTACACAAAGTACACAAACACACGCATTAACACACAGATTTACACACGCATAACCACACATATCAACACAAACACACATACACAAATCACACACACAGATACACACGCAGTTACACTCAAACTCACACAGTTACACATAAAAACACAAACATAGACCTCAACATACAAAAACGCTTACATATACACATAAGGTACATGCACATTGCTACACATAACACGCACACTTATATATGTAAATACACATATACAAAAACACACAAAGACTTACATATAAACATACACACACTTACATAAACACTCGCACAATTATATATAACACACACAGTTACATATTAACATAAACATTAAAACACAAACACAGGGAAAACGAAAACAAGAGATCATGATCCACACATATGCAAACAGTAAAGCGCACAAAACATATCAGGATATAAACATATGTGGAATTCAATGCACTTTTTATATAGGCACAGCATGGAACGATTGCACTGAATAAAAAATTCCTGAAAACATAATTCTCACTTTCTCAATTCCTACACTGAATCCATGTTCTTGTTGGAAACTGATACAAGTTAATTATGTTCAGAACACAGCCATAACAAGTAAATAAACAATATTATATGTCACAACTGATCACTTACCTTGTCTCCTTGACAGTCTCCAAATAAGTAGCTATCTAAACCTATCGTTAAATTATCGATATCAATCAGTAAACCTCCCTCGATCTTACATTATACTATTCCCGAATGGTAGAATGTAGAAAATTGATGCAAGATCAATTGAAGGCAACATTCAT
This sequence comes from Pristiophorus japonicus, assembly GCF_044704955.1. Classification (NCBI taxonomy): domain Eukaryota; kingdom Metazoa; phylum Chordata; class Chondrichthyes; family Pristiophoridae; genus Pristiophorus; species Pristiophorus japonicus. Next base: position 48,182 of record NW_027254382.1, on the reverse strand, counting down.
ATTCATAAAGGAAGAATGACTGTGGAGGTAGGAACAGAGATAGATGGCCGAGAGTGATTAACATAACACAAGGTATATATTGACAATTAAATTAGAGAACAAAATAATAATTCATGGAAAAGAAAAGAGAATATATGATCACATGATATCTTGGTTTCATAAGCGATCTCGATATATTTCTATCTCTTCATCCCCGTAGATTCCTCAGACCACATCTCGAGTGAAGACTATGAGGATGAGTGCGACAACATCTGGACAACCGCTTCCACATTCATCATCCTGTTCTTCCTGAGAATTTCCTACAGCGCTGCCGTCACTCTGATGAAAGCGAGAAGATTCAATCCATTCACATCGATCTGTTTGAAGCGGTTTGACAAATCTCTGGATGTTTCATTGATAAAAAACCTTGCGATAAATGCCCCATACCACTAGATCTTCACTTCACTCTTTAATACCTCTTTTACAGGTCAACTGAACGGTTGAATTTCGGATGCCGTGGATTTTCCTCTCTGTTTATTAACAACTCTGTGTCCTGAAAATAAATATGTCCATCGTGATTCTCAGAGTAAAATGCTTCAATTAATAGATCCGAATCTGTAGCTGAGAATATCATAACCGGGATTTCCATCTTTCTGTTTGAAATGTGTGAGATAATCGTGGCCATAATGTAAATATATCTCAGAGTTTCACCGTTGTTTGAATATTTCTTGGGGAAAAAAGTCACTTTTCTAGTTCCTAATTCTCAATTATTCCCTTCCTTTTATGTTGATCCCTTATTTTCTCTCCCAGATGCCTGTTACATTTGTACAGATAGCCGGCCAGCTCAGACCACCGGTGTTGTGGTCTCAATGTGCTGTTATATTCACTTTGTGCTACATTTTTGAAAAACTTCTCTACAAATTGTTCTTTGCGAAATTGTTAATAAATCTGGAATGGCGATTGGACTAAGTTGGAAATGTTGTTGAATTCCTTTCTAGGAGGCTCATCCGCACCGTTGCAGATCCCATTACACTTTGTTTTATTTCCCTGACTGATATTTTTTAAACATCCTGTTTTGGTTTTGTTTCAATCCAAGTTCCTTCGGTTAAGGAGCCACTGTGCCACCCAGTGTCCCATCAGAATAAAGACACCTTTATCTCTGCCTTTGTAAGTCAAGTCCCAGAGTGCAATTGACAGCACAGCGACAACGCAGTACCTCTAACATTATGGTCTGTCACAGTAAATGTCAGGTTCTATTAAAGAGCAAGGGGAGAGGAAGAAGAATGGAAGAGCTGTAGTGGTTGGGGCTTCAATAGTCAGGGAAGCAGACAGTCGGTTCTGCGGCCGCAGCTGTGAATCCAGGATGGTATGTTGCCTCACTAGTGCTAGGGTCAAGGATGTCACCGAACGGTTGCAGGGCTTTCTGGGTGGAGGAGGATGAACAGCCAGAGGTCCTGATCCGTATCGGGACAAACGTCATGGGTAGTAAGAGGGATGAGGTTCTGCAGGCAGAATTTAGGGAGCTAGGAGACAGATTAAAAAGCAAGACCTCAAAACTAGTAATCTCCAGATTAATCCAGTTGTCAAGAGCTAGTGAGTACGGAAATAGGAGAATAGAGCAGGTAGATGTGTGACTGATTGAAATAGTACAAGAGGGAGGGCTTTCGAATCCTGAAGCATTGGAACCGCTTCTGGTGGAGGTGTGACCTGTACAAGCCAGAACGGGTTTCACCTCAACAGAGCCGGACCAATATCCACGCGGGTTGGTCGGGTGGGGTTGCGGGGGTTGAGAGGGGTTGCTCGTGCTGTTGCGGAGGGTTTAGATTATCTTGGCTTGGGAATAGGAACAGGAGAATAGATTCTCTTTGAAGGGGAATTAATAATGGAGCGCAGGGAAATGGCAGAGACGTTGAACAAATATTTTGTACCGGTATTCACGGTAGAAAACACCAAAAACATCCCAATAGTGGATAATCAAGGGGCTATAGGTAGCGAGGAACTTAATCCAATCACTATCATTAATGAAGTAGTATTAGGTAAAATAATGGGACTAAAGTTGGACAAGTCTCCTGGACCTGATGCATTATATCTTAGGATCTTTAGAGAAGTGGCTGCAGAGATAGTAGATGCATTTGTTGTAATCTACCAAAATTCCCTGGATTCTGGGGTGGTCCCATCAGATTGGAAAACCACAAATGTAATGCGACTATTTCAAAAATCAGGCAGCTACAAATCAGGAAACTAGACCAGTTAGCCAAATATCTGTCATTGTGAAAATGCTGGAGTCCATTATTAAGGAAGCAGTAGCGGGACATTTGGAAAGCAGGATCCAATCAAGAAGAGTCTGCATGGTTTTATGAAAGGGAAATCACGTTTGAAAAATTTGCTGGAGTGGGTAACGAGCAGGGTGGATAAAGGGTAATCATTAGATGTGTTGTATTTGGATTTCCAGAAGGCATTCGATAATGTACCACATAAGTGGTTACTGCACAAATTAAAAGCTCACCTGGTTGTGTAATATATTACCATTGATTGAAGATTGACTAACTAACAGAGCAAACCATACAATAGCCAAGAGATCAGGAGAAATGAAATGTGGAAGGAACATAGTTATGATTATACATTCTGGGGAGGTTTTCTTGGCAAGATATGCAGTTACTGTTGAAGAAGCTGGTAATGAGCAAGGGAATTGCAGCTGCAAAAATCCCCAACCACCTTTAAAGCTGGAGTAGCAGGAAGAGCTGCATCTGAGTTTCCTGTGGGCGGCTGGGCATGTGAGCCGCTCTTACGCCCGGATGAAACGTGCTGCAATAAGCACTGAGACACCGCCTACTTTTCAAATGCATCTGTTTGACGGACATTCCACCATTTGTTTCTGACAAACAGTTGGCCATATATGTTTGATGTGCTGTCGGCCGTGTTAGTATGACGTAGCCATGTTTCTGTGACGTCTCATTACATGAACTAATGTTTCTTTACAACCATTTAAATAAAACATGACTTAAATTCCCACAAAGGAAACAATTTTACTTTTTCAATAAAAACTAGCAAATAGGCGACAGAAATAAAGATACAGGCAGCCACGATTAAAGTGTTTGACAGGTTTGAGCCACAATGCCCTTCACACTACCCAGATGCTTTGTCGTTTGGCGAGTAGCACATGTGCGAACAGTCCTCCCATAGAGCACCGCGGCCCGGGGACCATATTGAGCCTTTTTTGGCCGCTTTGCATTGTGAAAGCTCTGTTATTCACGACTCCTTAAATCATTGAAAGGATGTGAGCTAAAGGAACCAGTGAATGCCAATTTATTCAAGCCCCCATAAGGCAATCAGAGCTCTCCGTATGAGCTAATAGCACTTGGCCAGATGTATTTCAGGTTAATCAAAGCATGGAAATTATATTATTGAGTCAGAGACCGGAAAGTAAGAAGAGCAAATTGTACAAAAATCTTTATTTTCCCCAGAGTCCCAGAAACATACAACTATTTTCTCTTTCATGTCCTCCCTCATTCGGTTGAGTGATTGCAAGACCACTGTTTTCAAGTTTGGAAAGTTACAGCTGTCTTTAGGTGAAATTTAAAGAAAGTAATGGGCCGGAGCCTTCCACGAGCAGAACAACACGATAAATATCCAGCTTTAAAGGAATACACGGGAGGAAATCACCCACAGAGGCAGAATATAGGAACTAGAACCTTTCCTATTAACTAAGCGACAAGCTGACCTTGGAGCTCCTGGAGCTGATCTGAACATCCATCCATCAAGTCAAGGGAAAACAGCTGATCAGAAGCAGAAAGGACAGTTTAGAAGTCAGTTCATTCGATGGTGGTCGATTCACAGGTCGATTTTCGGACCGATTGAATAATGCAACTTGTTTTCTCGGCCGCTCCTGGAATCATTTGGCTGACAATTGGATCCGAGGTTAATTTGGTATATTCTCTGTGTGTCTGAGCGCCTGACAGCGCGCTGCACACTGTGGCTGCATCTGCCCGCGATTCCAACAGGCAGGAGCTCCGCCGAACTGGCCAATGGCAGTTTTTGTACGGTGGTGATGTTGCTTTCCATCTCTGCATGTCTCAGGGCGCTGTAATACACGCCAGCGTCAGTAGGGTGCAGCCCGGAGATGTTTAAGCTGATGAATTTATTCGTGGTCTGGAGCTCTGCAGAGAAACGGGTTTGAGCAAAATCTGCATTATTCTCACCACCGTTCGAATATTGCCTCAGTGTAAACGTGGGCTGTGTGTCTGGGTGTTAGCAGTAGCAGAATAAATAATACAAGCTCCATGCAGTTTCATAATATAGCTTAAAGTCACCATTTCACCCTGTGCCTTAACTCCTGAGGACAGCTGGTGAGTGACAGAGTCTCCTTTACTCAGATCTGGGCAACTTGTTCAAACAGGAAAAGGTCAGACCGGGCTGTGATTACAATTCAGTTTCAACCCATATTAGAAATGATAGAAAAGATTAAATAGGTTTTGTCCACAATTATCTTTCAGAAATGTCCCACGCAACCCCGCTGCTGAGTCATCGCATTGTCGCTGCTGCTTTGTAAAAGGGGTTTGTATATTTAAAGACACCCATTCTAATACCCACTCTCAATATTCGTGTGTCGTGTCTCAGGATGCTCTCGGTTGTGCTGTGAAACCGTAGGTGGTGAGCTGGCAGCCAGTGTACGGCAACACTCCGAGCTGGGCTACACTCAGTGTACTTATACGGGAATGGTTTGGTTTTAAACACCAGTGCTGGGAATGAAACCTTTACCTGGTTATTGTGACTGAAATTTGCAGGATTGTTGATGGCTTTGTTTTATAGGGGGAGGGGCGCTTTTTAGCAATTTCCCGTTCGTCTATTTAATGTTCACGGGAGCAGAATGCGGGGAAATTGTACAAAAGGGCAGGGTGATTGGAGGCTGGGTTCAAACGCAGAGGATGAATGTTGGGCGGCTATAAATCGCCAGGGTGTGGTGCAGGGCAGATTCACGGCCCCCGAAGTGAGGTGTTGGACGGCATCAAACCACCAGACTGAGGTGTTGGGCGTGTTCATAGCGCTAGGGTAGGTGTAACGTGAACCAATAGCCCCAGGGTGAGATGTATGGCGTGTTTAGACCCCCAGGGTGAGATGTAGGGCGATTTCAGTGCCCTAAGGGTGAGGTGTGGAGCTGGTGCAGAGCACCAGTATGAGGTGTAGGGCGGGTTCAGACCCCTAAGGCGAGGTGTAGGCCGGGTTCTTTTTAATAAAAGATCAACATCAGCATGGCCGGAAAAAATGTCCTTACAACTTTCACTCATATTAGAAATGGATATGGCGCAGAAATCAAATAAAGTACAGGCGGATTCGATTTATTGTTCGCCCCGTTAATATCGATCTCTACCATTGGTATAATTAATGGCATCAGAAATCAGATCTCAGTGTGTGTCATTGATTCACATTTTAATGTCGTGTTTTCGATTCGCCACACTCTTCTAGTCACGTGTTCTGTCCACAGTTTACTAACCAAAGCCATCGTTCGATATGACTGATGTCTTTTTTTGATGATTGTGCCCGAAGTACCGACCCAACCCATTTGCGGATTTCACACATTAATCTTCAATTCATTCCACAATTTGCACAACTTTTGGAATAAAGCAGAATTTAACACAATGCCCGGGATCTGATCCACAATATGTATATTGTGACCTGACACCATCTACAGATATTCAGTGAATTGTTCAGATCTCGGGGGAAAGTGTGGGATATTCACTGACCTGATGCAGTTCCTCCTTATGGGAAGCTGGGTTAGAGCAGTCCTGAAATAATATGCCGAGCAGCAGCAAAGGTTTTACTAAAGACAGAGAGAAGGAAGTTCGTAGCATTATGGATAAAGAGTGGAGACAGGGGAAGAGAAGGTACATACAGGCACGGAAGTAGCATCGAAAGACAAAGGGTGAATTGTGGCACCACAGACATGATTTCTGAAGTTAATTTTATTATAACTACGAGTTGAAATCACAAACTAATATTAATCCGCCGTTTTACTCTCGCTGCATAGAGATAAATCACGAAGGAATTATTTTCAAGTGGCAGGCGTTTGTGTTAATACTTTCCTCTTCAACCATCATTTCAGGAACTGCCTGTTCCACTGTGCCGTGGTGTCTCCATGGTAACATTAAATAATAGTAATAGTCATCATATTCATCGTCACCATCATCTCAAACAAAATAACCATCATCGCCACCATTACACATTTAACCAATAATAACATCTGGGTTACAGCAGTGAAGGGGAGAATGGATTTTCACTGAGAAAGAAATACTTATTAAGAAGTGATATAATAAGAACATAAGAACATAAGAAATGGGTACAGGATTAGGCCATGCAGTCCCTCGAGCCTGCTCTGCCATGCAATAGATCAATGCTGATCTGATCATGAACTCAACTCCACTTCCCTGCCTGCTTCCCATAACCCATCATCCTCTTTATCATTTAAGTAACTATTTATGTCTTAAATTTATTTTATGTCCCAGCATCCACAGTTCCCTGCGGCAGCGAATTTCACAGATTTTCAACACTCTGAGAGAAGAAATGACTCCTCATCTCTGTTTTAAATGCGCAGCCCCTTATTCTAAGATCATGCCCTCTAGTTCTACTCCACCCCATCAGTGGAAACATCTTCTCTGCATCCACGTTGCCAAGCCCTCTCATACTCTTATACGTTTCGATAAGATCACCGCTCATACTTCTGCATTCCAATGAGTAGAGGCCCAATCTACTCAACGTTTCCTCAGAAGTCACCCACTCATCCCCGGAATCAACTTAGTGAAGCTTCTCTGAACTGCCTACAAGCAAGTATATCTTTTCGTAAATATGGAAACCAAAACTGCACACAATATGTGGCCTCACCAATATTCTGTACAGCTGTAGCAAGACATCCCGGCTTTTATACTCCATCCCCTTTGCAATAAAGGCCAAGATTCCATGGGCCCTCCTGATCACTTGGTGTACCTGCATACGATCGTTTTGTTTTTCATGCACCAGCACCTTCTCTTCCCGCTGAACTGTGGCACTTTGCAATCTTTCTCCATTTACATAAGAACTTGCTCGTTGGTTTGTTCTGCAAAAGCGCTTGACCTCCCACTTCCCAGCATTATACTCCATCTGCCAAATTCTTACCCATTCACTTAGCCTGTCTATGTCCTTTCGCAGTTTTTTGTGCCCTCCTCACACATTGCTTTTCCTCTCATCTATTTATCATCAGCAAAATTGAATACTTTACTCTCAGCCCCTTCCTCCTAGTTGTTAATATAGATTGTACATATCTGAGGTCCCAGCACTGATGCATGCGGCGCCGCACTGGTTGCCAACCAGAGAATGAACAATTTTTCCCGACTCTCTGTTTTCTGTTAGTAAGCCAATCCTCTATCCATGCTAATATATTACCCCAACCCCTTGAACTATTATCTTGTTCTGTAATCTTTTATGTCAAATGGCTTCCGGAAATCCAAATACATCACATCTTCTGTTGCCCATTTATCCACCCTGTTCGTTAGATCCTCAAAGAATTCCAGCAAATTTGTCAAAAATGATTTTGCTTCATAAATCCATGGTGACTCTGCTTGACCGAATTTTGCTTTTGCAAATGTCCTGTTACTGCTTCTTTCATAATGGACTCCAACATTTTCCCAACCACAGATGTTAGGCTAATTGGTCTATAGTTTTCTGCTTTTTGGCTGACTCCTTTTTTAAACAGGGATTTTACATAATGATGAGGAGCAGTGCGAGATGGTTCCACATTACATTCCCTGAGTCTGAAGCTATGCGGTCCTGGAAACCCTCTGTCGGAACAGAAATAGAGTACCATGCCACACTGCCCTGCTGATCCAAACAATGCTAAACAGGGATCTGCAGCAGCAATCTCTCCAATAAAACAGGGCATGCAAGCAGTTTAAGGGCGCCCATGAACAGACTAACTATTTGTACTACGTCGCCCTTCTGCGCATATGCACATTAATGTGTCTGTGTGTGTGTATGTGCGTGTGTGTGTGTGTGTGCGTGTGTGTGTGTGTGTGTGTCTGTGTATGTGTGGCTGAGTGCATGTCTATATGTCTATGGATGTCTATGTGTGTGTGTGAGTACGGCTGTCTGTGCATGTGTGTATGTGTATATGTATGTCTATTTGTCCGTGTTGCCAATGCACTGTGCCATAGTTGTATGATCGGCAGGAGTGAGCTCTCTGATCACTTTACAAAGATCATGATCTCTATGTACAGTGGTGGCTGTTTAGAGAGGTAAAAATGGGCGGGAAGAAGAAATCCCAGCCAAGCTGATAAGATCCCCGTCCTATTTGAGTTTTCCACTTCAGGCCTGGTAAAGGCAGTGATGACAGTATCTTTTTCCTGGAGTTTAGACTGTAACAATTGAAGTGAAACTCTTCCTGTCTCTGATTATTGTCCTGAACAGAGTTTGTGATATTTTGAACCATTCTATAAGATTCTCCAGTTCTCATACAACTTCTCGTTTCCATCTACGGGTGCTTCTTCTCTACCTGTTTCTCTGTCTAACCTGCTGTGTGTCTGCTGTTTATTTTCAGGGATGACGAGCGGAGACTCTGTGTCCCAAGGAGTCGGGTCAGAGTTGGGTGCAGATTCAGCAATAAATTGCAGTTACTCTGTATTGGCTACAAGCTATGGCCTGTTCTGGTATAGAAACATAGAAACATAGAAAATAGGTGCAAGAGCAGGCCATTCAGCACTTCTAGCCTGCACCGCCATTCAATGGGTTCATGGCTGAACATGAAACTTCAGTACCCCTTTCCTGCTTTCACGCCATACTCCTTGATCCCCCGAGTAGTAAGGACTTCATCTAACTCCCTTTTGAATATATTTAGCGAATAGGCCTCAACTACTTTCTATTGTAGAGAATTCCACAGGTTCACCACACTCTGTATGAAGAAGTTTCTCCTCATCTCGGTCCTAAATGGCTTACCCCTTATCCTTAGACTGTGATCCCTGGTTCTGGAATTCCCAAACATTGGGAACATTCTTCCTGCATCCAACCTATCCAAACCCGTCAGAATTTTAAACGTTTCTATGAGGTCCCCTCTCACTCTTCTGAACTCCAGTGAATACAAGCCCAGTTGATCCAGTCTTTCTTGATAGGTCAGTCTCACCTTCCCGGGAATCAGTCTGGTGAGTCTTCGCTGCACTCCCTCAATAGCAAGAATGTCCTTCCTCAAGTTAGGAGACCAAAACTGTACACAATACTCCAGGTGTGGCCTCACCAAGGCCCTGTAAACTGTAGCAACACCTCCCTACCACTGTACTCAAATCCCCTCGCTATGAAGGCCAACATGCCATTTGCTTTCTTAACCGCCTGCTGTACCTGCATGCCAACCTTCAATGACTGATGTTCAATGACATCCAGGTCTCGTTGCACCTTCCCTTTTCTTAATCTGTCACCATTCAGATAATAGTCTGTCTCTCTGTTTTTACCACCAAAGTAGATAACCTCGCATTTATCCACATTCTACTTCATCTGCCACGCATTTGCGCACTCACCTAACCTATCCAAGTCACTCTGCAGCCTAATAGCATCCTCCTCGCAGCTCACACTGCCACCCAACTTAGTGTCATCCGCAAATTTGGAGATACTACATTTAATCCCCTCGTCTAAATCATTAATGTACAATGTAAACAGCTGGGGCCCCAGCACAGAACCCTGCGGTACCCCACCAGTCACTGCCTGCCATTCCGAAAAGTACCCATTTACTCCTACTCTTTGCTTCCTGTCTGACAACCAGTTCTCAATCCACGTCAGCACACAACCCCCAATCCCATGTGCTTTAATTTGCACATTAATCTCCTGTGTGGGACCTTGTCGAAAGCCTTCTGAAAGTCCAAATATACCACATCAACTGGTACTCCTTTGTCCACTTTACTGGAAACATCCTCAAAAAATTCCAGAAGATTTGTCAAGCATGATCTCTCTTTGACAAATCCATGCTGACTTGGACCCATCATGTCACCATTTTCCAAATGCGCTGCTATGACATCCTTAATAATTGATTCCATCAAATTACCCACTACTGAGGTCAGGCTGACCGGTCTATAATTCCCTGCTTTCTCTCTCCCTCCTTTTATAAAAAGTGGGGTTACATTGGCTACCCTCCACTCGATAGGAACTGATCCAGATTCAATGGAATGTTGGAAAATGACTGTCAATGCATCCGCTATTTCCAAGGCCACCTCCTTAAGTACTCTGGGATGCAGTCCATCAGGCCCTGGGGATTTATTGGCCTTCAATCCCATCAATTTCCCCAACACAATTTCCCGACTAATAAAGATTTCCCTCAGTTCCTCCTCCTTACTAGACTCTCTGACCCCTTTTATATACGGAAGGTTGTTTGTGTCCTCCTTTGTGAATACTGAATCAAAGTACTTGTTCAATTGGTCTGCCATTTCTTTGTTCCCCGTTATGACTTCCCCTGATTCTGACTGCAGGGGACCTACGTTTGTCTTTACTAAACTTTTTCTCTTTACATACCTATATAAACTTTTGCAATCCGCCTTAATGTTCCCTGCAAGTTTCTTCTCGTACTCCATTTTCCCTGCCCTAATCAAACCCTTTGTCCTCCTCTGCTGAGGTCTAAATTTATCCCAGTCCCCAGGTTCGCTGCTATTTCTGGCCAATTTGTATGCCATTTCTTTGCCTTTAATACTATCCCTGATTTCCCTTGATAGCCACGGTTGAGTCACCTTCCCTTTTTTATTTTTACGCCAGACAGGAATGTACAATTGTTGTAATTCATCCATGCGGTCTCTAAATGTCTGCCATTGCACATCCACAGTCAACCCCTGAAGTATCATTAGCCAATCTATCTTACCCAATGCACGCCTCATACCTTCAAAGTTACCCTTCTTTACGTTCTGGACCATGGTCTCTGAATTAACTGTTTCATTCTCCATCCTAATGCAGAATTCCACCATGTTATGGTCACTCTTCCCCAAGGGGCCTCGCACAATGAGATTGCTAATTAATCCTCTCTCATTACACAACACCCAGTCTAAGATGGCCTCCCCGCTAGTTGGTTCCTCGACATATTGGTCTAGAAAACCATCCCTTATGCACTCCAGGAAATCCTCCTCCACCGTATTGCTTCCAGTTTGGTTAGCCCAATCTATGTGCATATTAAAGTCACCCATTATAACTGCAGCACCTTCATAGCATGCACTCCTAATTTCCTGTTTGATGCCCTCCCCAACATCACTACTACTGTTTGGAGGTCTGTACACAACTCCCACTAACTTTTATTGCCCTTTAGTGTTCTGCAGCTCTACCCATATAGATTCCACATCATCTAAGCTAATGTCTTTCCTAACTATTGCATTAATCTCCTCTTTAAACAGCAATGCTACCCCACCTCTTTTTCCTTTTATTCTATCCTTCCTGAATGTTGAATACCCCTGGATGTTGAGTTCCCAGCCCTGATCATCCTGGAGCCACGTCTCCGTAATCCCAATCACATCATATTTGTTAACATCTATTTGCACAGTTAATTCATCCAGCTTATTGCGGATACTCCTTGCATTAAGACACAAAGCCTTCAGGCTTGCTTTTTTAACACCCTTTGTCCTTTTAGAATTTTGCTGTAAAGTTGCCCTTTTTGTTCTTTGCCTTGGGTTTCTCTGCCCTCCACTTTTCCTCATCTCTTTTCTGTCTTTTGCTTTTGCCTCATTTTTGTCTCCCTCTGTGACCCTGCATAGGTTCCCATCCCCCTGCAATATTATTTTAACTCCTCCCCAACAGCACTAGCAAACACTCCCCCTTGGACATTGGTTCCGGTCCTGCCCAGATGCAGACCGTCCGGTTTGTACTGGTCCCACCTCCCCCAGAACCGGTTCCAATGCCCCAGGAATTTGAATCCCTCCCTGCTGCACCACTGCTCAAGCCATGTATTCATCTGCTCTACCCTGCGATTCCTACTCTGACTAGCACGTGGCACTGGTAGAAATCCCGAGATTACTACTTTTGAGGTCCTACTTTTTAATTTAGCTCCTAGCTCCTTAAAATCTTTTCGTAGGACCTCATCCCTTTTTTTACCTATGTCGTTGGTACCAATGTGCACAGCGACAACTGGCTGTTCTCCCTCCCACTTCAGAATGTCCTGCACCCGCTCCGAGACATCCTTGACCATTGCACCAGGGAGGCAACATACCATCCTGGAGTCTCGGTTGCGGCCGCAGAAACGCCTATCTATTCCCCTCACCATCGAATCCCCTATCACTATCGCGCTCCCAATCATTTTCCTGCCTTCCTGTGCAGCAGAGCCAGCTACGGTGTCATGAACTTGACTGCTGCTGCCCTTCCCTGGTGAGTCATCCCCCCGAACAGTACTCAAAGCAGTGTATCTGTTTTGCAGGGGGATGACCACAGGGGACCCCTGCACTATCTTTCTTGCACTGCTCTTCCTGCTGGTCTTCCATTCCCTATCTGGCTGTGGACACTTCTCCTGCGGTAAGACCAACTCACTACACGTGATACTCACGTCATTCTCAGCATCGTGGATGCTCCAGAGTGAATCCACCCTCAGCTCCAATTCCACAACGCGGATCGTCAAGAGCTCGAGGCGGATACACTTCCCACACACGTAGCGCCCAGAGACACCGGAAGTGTCCCCGAGTTCCCACATGGTACAGGAGGAGCATATCACGTGACCGAGCTCTCCTGCCATGTCTTAACCTTAGATACCCTTAAATTGGTAATAACAATGCTAAAGTTCACTTACTGATATAAAAAAGAAAAGAAAATTTACTCACCAATCACTAGCCAATCACTTACCCCATTGGCTGTGACTTCACTTTTTGATTCCTTTCTACTTCTATTTTGCTTTCTCTCCCGCTGTAGCTGCAGCGGTACGCTGGCTCTCGCTCTCCCGCTGGGCCTTTTATAGGTCGCTCCCCTCTCACCAACTGCCGCTGGCTCTCGATCTCCCGCTGGGCTTTTGACAGGTCGCTCCCCTCTCACCAACTGCTGTTGGCTCTCGCTCTCCCGCTGGGCCTTTTATTGGTCGCTCCGCTCTCACCAACTGCCGCTGGCTCTCGCTCTCCCGCTGGGCCTTTGACAGGTCGCTCCCCTCTCACCAACTGCTGTTGGCTCTCGCTCTCCCGCTGGGCCTTTTATAGGTCGCTCCCCTCTCACCAACTGCCGCTGGCTCTCGCTCTCCCGCTGGGCCTTTGATAGGTCGCTCCCCTCTCACCAACTGCCGCTGGCTCTCGATCTCCCGCTGGGCTTTTGACAGGTCGCTCCCCTCTCACCAACTGCCGCTCTGCAGATTCCCCACCAAGCCCCCCAGTATCTGATCGGAGCCGATAGTTAAGGCATTTGAACACTTCAGCAGGAATCTCAACCGGACACAAAGAACTTTTCACTTATCCATGAAAGGCATTAAGATCAGAAACAGTGCCGTGTATTACTATGTGCGATGACCCATAGTGAATAAGAATCCCTCGGGCCTCATGCATAAACAGGTCACAGGTCAGCAAATGTGGGCTCTGGAAAAATGCCAGCGATTGAATCCTACAGAGTTTGTTGAGGAAATAAATGTGAAAGTACAACCTGATCCGAGAGGTATTCTTCAGTTAAAGTCATTGCTGTCAGTGTTGGGAAACGTGAAATATCTCTAGCATTTTATTGTACCATCAAATTCAGACATTTCCACTCCAGTAATACACAACCCTGCAGATCTCTCTGATTGCTAACAGGCTCAATCTGTGAAAGTAAAAGTCCTGGGTGATGCAGATCTGACATTTGAGTCTTTCAAAAGTGATCTAATCTCTAAGTCGGCCTCGGGGGCGGGAAAATTCAGAGCTTCTGGGATGCTAATACCACAAGTAGTGACTGATTGAACTCAGCTCTTTACTGGTATCGTATCCCGGTTTTACTATTATCGTGTCCTAGTGGCTTTAAGACTGTAACTATTAATGATGCTGATGAATTGGACGATATTCATTAATACTAGGGCTTGAAATTAATTTGGAATTATTTACTTTTTCACCTTAATTATGGAGAGATCTATATATCTATTGATAGAGACATTGAGGTCGACCGAAAGGTATACAAAGCCAGAAACGCAGTCCGATTGACAGAGACACGGTGCAGGAGTGTGAGACAGATAGAAAGACACACAGGCACTGACTGGGAAGGAAAGAGTTTGGAGGGAGCCATCAGTAATTGGTCCTCAACTGACAGTGATTCGTCCACAGCTGGCGTTGGATTTGAGAGAACATCCAATCCAAGCCCTGAGAAACGCACCTCAGTTTTGAAATAAATGATGACTGCCGCTGATTTGGGTTTGCTCTTTATTATCAGACCAAAAACGGCAACATATTTAAAACATTCAATTATTGTACATCGAAATCTAAACTAGACACCATGTGTTCCCCATGTTCACTACTGATAATAATTGCCATGCTGCCCGGTGAGTCTATGTTTAAAGGGTCAGTTTGTGTTCCATGGGTTATATTTACTATCAGACTTTTAACACATTCTGTATTTTGTTCCAGGAAGGAGTGGCGAAGATTCAGTGTCCCAGCATCCGTCTGAAGTAATGATTCAGGAGGGTCAGACCTTAAAACTGAACGGTAATTACTCAGCAGCGTACACTGCCCCAATTCTCTTCTGGTATGTCCAGTATCCCGGGGAAGCTCCGAGATATTTACTGAACAGATACGGCAAGGGGAATAGGGATCAGTCTCCTGATTTTCCAGGACGGTTTTCTGCTGCTTTGGACCAAGACTAGTAAAGAGTTCCTTTAAATATATCCGGGGCTCTTGTCTCTGAATCTGCCGTGCATCACTCTGCGCTGACCCCCACACTGCTACACGGGCGCAGTCAGTCCGTACAAAACAAGCAATGGAATTTAATTACCTCTCACTGAATCAGCTCTGAGACCCGGCATTGGTATGTTACAATAGAAATCAAACAATAAAACGAAAACGCTCGATAATATATAGCTGGGTAGATAACTAACTAGATAGACCGGCAGATAGCTAAATACACAGTCTCTCTCACTCTCTCTCTTTCTCTCTCTCTCTGTCTCTCTCTCTCTCTATCTCTTCACCCAATGATCCCTTCCTCCTTTCTTTGAAATTATCATCAGATGCAGACAAAAGTGTTAATTCATGCTGCGGCGTCTGCAACGTGTTTCACTGCTCAGTAACGGCGTTGTAATGATTAGTTTCGCAGCTGAATGATGAAATAATTGGACACTAGCGCTGTTCCAACCATCACCCGAGTTCCAGACTGCAATTACTCCAACAGGTTATCAAGATCGCGAAGTGCATAAAAAAGTTAACTCTGATTATTACTTTAAATGAAACCGCGTAAGTAGAACCTGAGGACGCAAGTTCAAAGTATGAAAGGTCAGCTTAGGACTGATGCTGAAAATTCTTCAGACGCAATATGATTTACCGAGTTTCTCTTTTATTCTTTCTTCCCCTCCCCCTTTCAGTGCTCCATAAGAATCTTTTCATTCGGAACAATCGCCAGTTCTGATGAAGGTTCATCTACCTGAAAGGTCAACTCTGTTTCTCTCTCCACAGATGCTGCCTGGCCCTCTGAGATTTCCAGCATTTTATTTTTTATGTCAGATTCTATCATCCGCAGTATTTTGCTTTTGTATTATGATTTACCTCTTGGTGTTCGCGCCATCGCATTCTGCTCAAACCTGCCAGTGACTCTCCATTTTATTGAGGTTAAAAGAGTTCTTTTAATTTACCACATCATTGTGTTCAAATCCTTCATGGCTCGCTTCCCGTCTACATCCCCCTTTTATCGGCTATGGTTTGTTATAATGGTCAGCAAGCAGCTCCTTTAATGGGAAGCTCCCGCACAGCTGCCAGAACAACATTAATTGTTTCCTTCACTGCTCTCGCTTTACAAATTGACCCTGTTAAAGAGGTAACATAGACAGATTTTTGAGCGATAAGGGAATAAATGGTCATGGGGAGAGCGCAGGGAAGTGGAGCTGAGTCCATGATCCGATCAGCCATGATCTTGTTGAATGACGCAACAGGCTCAAGGAGCCAGGTGGCCTAATCCTGCTTCTATTTCTTGTGTTCTTATAACATTTGCCACCTAGCTACATACGGAGATATTAGGGCAGATATTTAGGGGTGGAATTCCAGAGTTTAGGGCCGAGGCAGGTGAAGACACGGCGGCTAATTTTGGAGCGATTAAATTGGGATTGCACAAGTGGCCAGATATTGAAGGAGCAGACAGGTCGTGGAGGGTTGTCGGTTTCAACAGTCTGAAATTAATGCAACTGCATCTTAAACCTTTCCTTTCGTTATTAATTATAGGGATATGGATTTCACTGGCATGTCAGCATTTATTGCCCATCCCTTGGTTTCCCCTTGAGAAATTGCTGGTGAGCCATCTGCTTTTCGAACCACTGCAGTTCTGCTCCTTCCAAGCGTTTGATACAACTGGGGGGCATGCAGGGCCATTTCAAAGAGCTAAATCACGTTGAGTATGGGACTGGAGTCACTTTTGGGGTAAGGACGGCTGATTTCTTTCCCTGACGGGACATTAGTGTACCCGTTGGGGTTTTTGCCAATGCCGATCACTTTATGGTCACTTTTTCTGATACCAGCCTCTCATTTATTTTTTAAAAATCGGAATTTAAATTCCCAAACTACGCAGGTACCATTTTAATTCGTGCAATAAACTGCTTCGCCCAGGCCTCTGGATTACAAATGGAGTAACATAACGAAAATACAGCTGCAACATTTTTAAGGCGTAATGTTCTCTGCCTCAAACACTATTTGTGGCAAAATGTCCCATGCTCCAACAACTCCCACGCTCGCGTCCATGCATATATTTTTCTGAGCTTCTGTCACTCTCTTGTTAATATGTTGAATTTTATGATCTTTCTTTACCGATTCCCACAAGCAGAGGAATCAGTCTTTTCATCTTCTCTCCAGTAAAGCTACTTTACAACAAAAACTCGATTAGATCGCTTAAACTTATTAGCTTCAATCGAAATCTCAAGTCTCCAATCATAAATGCAGTTACAATTGCTAGGTTCGTCTTTGTCCATATCAGTAGTTAAAGCTTCTAACTTTAATATGATTTCTATAATGGGCCATCTTGCTCTACAGATATCAATCTTACAGTGGAACAACCAGCCCAGCAGTAAGAGTACTAGACCAGTAACTCGCAGTTCGTAAGTTCGAAGCTCCCCAAGCCGTGAAACTGATGTAAAATACAGCTGAAAATATGTGAGTTGCCAAAAGGAAAGTAGGATGAAAGCTGACGGATGGTTGTTAAAAACCACAATTGGTTGAATAATATCTTTCATTGTAGGGAATCTGTTCCTCACTTAACCTGCTTCTCTGCTAATACACTCAAGGCGCCAGGGGATTGGCTAGTAAAACCTCGCTGTAGTCATTCACCTCCCAGGGACAAAGAACATTTTGAGCCCTAAAAATTTAGTTGTCCGAGTACAGCAATCACTAAAAGCTAGCGGACTGGACAGCTACACAGGCTCTCGTATGGACTGTTCAGCCACCAAAGAACTCACTTCCGGAGTGGAAGCAAGTCTTTCTCGATTCCAAGGGACTGCCTATGATGATGATGATGATGATGATGATGAACACATTTAACACAGAATTTGACAGATTTTTGATCGATGAGGAAATAAAAGGGTCAGGGGGAGCAGGCAGGGAACTGAGTCCATGATCAAATCAACCATGATCTTATATATTGTGGAGTAGGCTTGTGGGGCCAGGTGGCCTCCTCCTGTTGCTATTTCTTATGTTCTTGTGTAACTCCGTGCTTCGAATCCGAAGCTCCCCTGTTTACCCTGGCACCCAGAAGAGCAGATACAGGACATTGAAAAACTAACTCCTACAAGACGATGGAAACCTACTTCTGCCGATGGCATCTCCGGCCAAACCCGGAAAAGATTGTCACCTCGGCATTCCACC
Organism: Pristiophorus japonicus; assembly: GCF_044704955.1. Taxonomy (NCBI): domain Eukaryota; kingdom Metazoa; phylum Chordata; class Chondrichthyes; family Pristiophoridae; genus Pristiophorus; species Pristiophorus japonicus. Next base: position 30,243 of record NW_027254382.1, on the reverse strand, counting down.
TTCACACCAATCAAGCATACCAAGCTTTGAAAGGCTCCTTATGTGGAATAGCGGTAAACGATGCCAAAAAAAACCCCTCCTATTTAGGATTCACGCTGGATCACACGCTGTCATATAGACAACATCTCCAGTGCCTTGGCAAGAAACTGAAGAGTAGAATGAACATGATCGAGAAACTCGCCGGAACCACATGAGGATCAGACCCTCAAGCCCTCCCCCTCCCCCCGTACTACAGCACTCGCACTGGTTTACTCTGCAGTGGAGTTCCGCTTTCCGGCTTGGATATCAATTTCGGTTGTTAAATCCGTTGATGTCCAGCTGAATTCTACTATGAGAATAATCAGCGGTACGCTTTTATCGACACAAACACCTTGGCTCCCCGTGCTTACAAACATTGCACTACCACACACACGTCGCAAATAATTATTCTCCAGAAAATACATGCTGATACAAAAATATGCTGATCCAGGCAGAATTGAACAATCTGCTACCAACCCGTCTTAAATGTAGAAGGCCATTTTGGGGCACTAGCAAAGCCCCTCAACGATCTCCCCTCAGCCTTAACGACCGATGGCCAAATGCCTGGTAGAACTGAAATGGATTCCTTATAGTAAACCCCACAGTACATCCTGTAGAATCTGAACTTCATCACAAAGAGTGCGGGACCATGTAACTGCCTCAGAACTGGTCATGATAGATGCAGCCTCCATCAATATAGGAGAAATATTAATGCAACCCCATCAGGCCACAGTGGAGCTACAAAGCAGACTCAGGAGCACATTATTGAGTACTTGGATACTGACATTTGTAATTTGATACTACCTAACGAATTAGAGGAGGCATACGGAGAGAGAGAGAAGCAATGGGAAATCAGATAGAGAAACACTGCGACATTCAGAATTAGAGGGAAAACGATAGGTATTTAGATAGAGAGACACTGAGAGTCAGACAGGGAGAAAAACAGGAGTGATCAGATAGAGAGACACGGAGACAGTCAGACAGGGAGAAGATCAGGCGTAGTCAGATAGTAAGACATTGAGGTAATCTGACAATGAGACAGAAACAGTGGGTGATCATACAGAGAGAAACTGAAACAGTCAGGCACAGACAGTAACAGGGTGTAATCATAGAGCGAGAGACATTGACATAGTCAGACACACAGAGAACAGGGACTAATCAGAGAGGGCAACAATGTGACAATCAGACAGAGATAGAGAGAGAGAGGAGTAATCAGATAGAGACACGCTGAGGCAGTTAGATTCAGAAAGCCAGTCGCAAATATTAATCAGATAGGGAGACACTGAAATAGCCAGACAGAGAGTGAGAAGCAGGGAGTAATGAGATAGAGATATACTGCGACAGTCATACAGAGATAGAAACAAGGGGCAATCATATAGAATCTCACTGAGACACAGTCGGACAGAGAGCGAGAGAGACGCAGGATGTATTCAGCTAGAGAGACATTGAGACATACAGAAAGAGAGAGAGAGAGAGAGAGAACGAGAGAGAAATAGAGAGAGAGAAATAGAGAGAGAGAGAAAGACAGAGAAATAGAGAGAGAGAGATAGAGTGAGAGAGATGGAGAGAGAGAGATAGAGAGAGAGAAATAGAGAGAGAGAGAGAGAAAGAGAGAGAGGTAGAGAGAGAGAGAGAGAGAGACGCAAGGGATAATCTGATAGATATACACTGGGAATGGCAGACATAGAAAGAGACTCTGAGATACCGACAGAGAGAGAAAAACGGGTTAATCAGATGGATTGTAACTGAGACAGTCAAACAGCGTGAAGCACGGAGTAATCAGTTAGAGAGACTCTGACACTGTGAGACCGAATGATAAACAGGGATAATCAAATAGAGAAATACTGAGACAGACAGACACAGAGAGACACAGTAGTAAATTAGATAGGTTTACAGCCAATCATAGAAATATAGAAAATAGTTGCAAGATTAGGCCATTCGGCCCTTCGAGCCTGCACCGCCATTCAATACGATTATGACTGATCATTCCCTCAGTACCCTTTTCCTGCTTTCTATCCATACCCCTTGATCCCCTTAACCGGAAGGGCCATATCGAACTCCCTGTTGAATATATCCAATGAACTGACATCAACAACTCTCTGCGGCAGGGAATTCCATCGTTTAATAACTCTCTGAGTGAAGAAGTTTTTCCTAAATGGCTTACCCGTTATCCTAAGACTACGTCCCCTGGTTCCGGTCTTCCCCAACATTGGGAACATTCTTCCTGCATCTTAGCTGTACAGTACCGTCAAAATCTTATACGTTTCTATGAGATCCCCTCCCATCCTCCTAAAGTCCAGTGAATAAAGGCCCAGTTGATCTTGTCTCTTCTCGTATGACATTAATGACAGAAGGAGGCGTTAATTGAATAGAGAAACACCGAGACAGTCAGACACAGAGAGAGAGAAACAGGGGTTAATCAGATAGTGAGACAGTGAGTCAGGCCGAGAGGGAGAAGCAGGTAATATTCAGATAGAGAGATATTTTGACAGAGAGAGAGAGAAAAATGGTCAATCAGAAAGATAGGTACTGTGGTAACAGACACAGAGAGAGAGAAGGAGGGAGTATTCAGAAAGAGACGCTGAGATTGTCAGACACAGAGAGAAAAACAGATGAATCAAATGGAGTGAAACTGCGACAGACAGAGATAAAATCAGGGAGTGATCAGATTGTGAGACTCTGAGACAAAAAGACCGGAAGACAAACAGTGTTAATCATACATAGATATACTGAGACAGACAGGTAGACAGACGAGCAGCGGTAAATTAGATAGTGACACTGAGAGAATCAGATACTACGAGACAGAACCAGGGGTTAATCGAATAGAGATATTGAGATAATCAGACAGAGAGAGGGAGAACAGGGGAAATCAGACAAATACATTTCGCTACAGTCAGGAGGATAGAGAAACAGGAGGTAATCAGATAGAGGCAGTGAGACAGTCAGACAGAGAGGGTCAAGCAGGTAATATTCAGATAGAAAGATATTTTGACAGACAGACAGAGAGAGAAACAGGGGATAATGAGAAAGTGAGGTACTGAGGTAACAGACACACAGAGAGAGAAGGATGGAGTATTTAGATAGGGACACTGATAGTGTCAGACACAAAGAGAAAAACAGATTAATCAGATGGAGTGAAACGGCACAGTCAGGGAGATAAAATCAGGCACTGATCAGATATGGAGACTCTGAGACAGAAAGACCGAAAGACAAACAACGTTAATCATATAGAGAGATACTGAGACCGAATTACAGAGAGAGAAACAGGGGTAAATTAGATAGAGTGAGACTCAGACAATCAGATACTACGAGACAGAAGCAGATGTTAATCGAATAGAGATACATTGAGACAATCAGGCAGAGAGATAGAGAGAACAGGGGTAATCAGATAAAGAAATTTCGATACAGTCAGGAAGATAGAGAAACAGGGGTAATCAGATGGAGACAGTGAGACAGTCAGACAGAGAGGGAGAAGAAGGTATTATTCAGATAGAGATACATTTTGACAGACAGACAGAGAGAGAAATAGGGGGTAATCAGACAGAAAGAGAGACAGAGGCTGTCAGACAGAGAGATAACAGGAATTCGTCAGGTAGGAAGACAATGAGGCAACAGACAGTGAAAGAGAAATACGGGTAATCTGATCGATATACACTGATGTAGTCTGAAACAGAGAGATCACAGATGTTAATCAGACATTGAGACAGACAGACAGAGAGAGAGAGAGATAGAGAGAGAGAGAGAGAGAGAGAGAGACAGAGAGAGAGAGAGAGTGAGTGAGAGAGAGAGAAGCATGGGGTAAACAGATGGATAGACATTGAAACACATAGACGGGGAAAGAGAGAGGGGTTAATCAGATAAATAAATACTGGGACAGTCAGAAAGAGAGCAACGTAGGGTAAGCAGATAGAGAGACACTGAGATAATCAGACAGAGGGAGTGAAACAGGAGGTAATCAGATCGACAGACACTGAGACAGTCAGAGAGAGCGAATGAGATAAGGGGTAATCAGACAGAGAGACAGAGAGACAGTGAGAAAGTCAGGAGTGAAAAAAACAGGGCGTGATCAGATAGATAGACAATGATAATTCAGAAATAGGGAGAAAACAGGGGTTAAACTGATAGAGAGACATTGAGAAAATCAGGCACAGGGTAAAGCAGGGCTTATGAGATACTGAGCGAGATAGAGAGATAGAGAGACCGCTATGGAGAGAGACAGAGATAGAAAGAGGTATATAGATAGAGAGATACAGGTATAGATTTAGAGAGAGAGAGAAAGAGAGAGAGAGAGAGAGAGAGAGAGAGAGAGAGAGAGAGAGAGAGAGAGAGAGAGAGAGAGAGAGAGAGAGAGAGAGAGAGAGAGAGAGAGAGAGAGAGAGAGAAACGGGGATAGATATAGCATAAGACAGACACAGGGATAAAGAGATACAGAGTGATTCAGAGAAACAGAGAGAAAGAGAAAGGGAGAGCGAGAGTTAAAGGGAGAGATAGAGAGAAAGTCAGACTGTCAGAGATACAGATATGTATAGACATATATATATATATAGAGAGATACAAATTATACAGAGGTAAAGAAATCGAGAGAGATAAAGAGAGACTGTAAGGGGATAAAATACCATCACTAAAGTGGGAGTGGACAGACGGACAGATGGTCACTAAAGTGGCTACTGAAGGTAGTGAATTGATCTAACACATGGTCTAGATTGTAGGCCTTATCAGTATTAGGAGGTTCTGAGGAATCAGGAGTTCCTCTGTCTTACGGTAGGGATTATAATATATATTAAATTGACCGGTTGTATGAAAAACTCACTTATGTATGTACAGCACGCTTATACTCTCGCTTTTTATGGGTTTTCAGTCGCGGAAACAGCAAATTGTGCTTCACAGTAAAGTGTGATGAACCATTCGTTGTGTTAACCTTAATAAAGACTGAGGGAAACATACATTCAGTACAGAATAACACATCCATCAAAGTCAGTGGAGAATTAACAGTTTGAAACAAGATTGGACAGCATCTCAATCTCATGAGATTCTTAAGGGAACTCGAACATTTTCACTAGAATTCTCTTGGGAACAGGATAAGAAAGTATGTATTTGGGAACAAGATAGCAAATCCTGGGAAGCAATTTCAATTCACACTTCATGAGGAATTGAGGCAAATTTGACACCACAGAATAACACATTCCAGAAGAGTGACATGTGATGCAAGATGGAGAGGTGGGGAAGCACTACTCAGAGCCAGTCTGACAAGGGTCGACACATCAATGTAAGTTCGTTGATAGCAGTATGCCAATCGATGTTTTTTTTAAGACGGGCGCACACCTCTAAAATTGTAGAAGTGTATTTGCAAAATCTCTGTTCTGGGAAGGTCCATCCATGAAAACTTCCCCTGCATGCTTGAATACAAACCAGTTGAAACGAAGTTTCGTCTGAGTGATTCTGTGGTCGCTATACGGGCGGGTAGGTGTCGATTCCTTACATCAGGGAGTCCACCTTGAGTAAGAGAAGTTTTCCTTCTACACCAACAGAGACAATGATACAAAGAGGTTGAGAGATACAGCGATTGAGCAAGCGGTACAGGGAGCGAGAAAAAGAGATAAAGAAAGAGAGAGCGAGAGAGATACATAGATAGATAGACTGATACAGAGATACAGAGAGAGATAGAGAGATGGAAAGAGAGAGATAGAGAGAGAAAGAGAAAGGTACATAGATAGAGAGACTTATACAGAGATAATGAGAGACAGAGAGCGATGTAAAGAGAGACAGAGAGAGAGAGAGAGAGAGAGAGATTCATGATTGTGCTTCTTGATAAAGATCTTCACTCCAAACTCAGTATCATGATTTCAATCCTGTCTTCTGACGCTGATTCGTCCTGTTTTTTTGAATGGACAATGAAAGGTTGACAATGTTATAAAACCCATCAGCACCTGTCAGTATGTGCTAGAAGCTTTGTTTTCCACTTATGGTTTGCAGAGATCTGTTCCCGAGGTGCCATTCAGGTATTTGTTTCCAGTTGCTCTCCTGTTTACACTGAGGGTAGGCTTTGCGCAATGCATTGAGCTGTGTGTATGTGTTACTGGCATTTATGAAATTGCAAGTGTGGGTCCAGCCTCCATTGCTTGAGTGTTGTTTATTCTGATAACATGATGCCTTTTACTTGCTAATGTTCCTTATCAAGTCCAGTGAGGAAATAGTGTCCGTGTTTCAGGACCCACCGAGTAACACCTTGGGTGACGGGCAAAGTTTCACTTTGAAGTGCAATTATCCGACATCACCTCCTCACCCTTCATTTTTTCTCATGCATTCAGCAGCCAGAGGCAAATCCGCAATAAATACTGCAAAGCTCGATCTAGAAATAATGTAACTGCCTTTGGGAAGTGTCTGCTGTAGTTACATTAGACAATGCCATAGGAACGGTTCCTTTAAACATTCAATATTGCCAGGTGTCTGACAGCGTCATTTATTACTGTTCACTTGCTCTGTGCACAATGTGCATGGTTGAAAGCCGGCTTTTCCCATCTGTCAAGCTCCAACTTGACAGATCCTCCACATCTCAGCAGCCAGCACATTCGCATCGGCAAGTTTGCAAATGTCCTGAAAACTTGAAGCTGATAAAAGCAGGCGCAAAGCCTTCTTTTATAGGCATAAGAGTTTTAAATCATGAAACTCATAGAAAAATAAAATTTAAAATACATTTTTTGTTAAAAGCCCTGCCCACTGAGGTAAGTTTATTTTAAACCGGAAACAAAAAAAACTTTTTTTAAAATTGGAAAGATTTTTTTATTGGACAAAAATAGCTTTAATTTAAATAAATATAAAATATGTGGTGTATTTTTTCTTTTTTTTCTTTTTGTTTTGATGTTTTGCGGGTGTGTTTCTCAATCAAAATAACCGGAAATCCAACTTATGGAGTTCCCGTTATTTTAAATGAGAAAATATTGTACCTTGATTGGCTGCCCAGGGCCATGTGATTCCAGCTCAAGATTATGGAAGTTGAGACGTGCACGCCTCTGCTGCACAGCGTGGAGGCCTTAGGCCTGAATTGATGGTAGTCGCAGCAATTGCAGGTAGTTGTGCAACTTTTAAAATTTTTTAGTCGATCGCCTTCGGGAAGACCTCGACTGGGATTTCTAGGCCATTGTTAAACATAGAAACATAGAAACATAGAAAATAGGTGCAGGAGTAGGCCATTCGGCCCTCCAACCTGCACCGCCATTCAATGAGTTCATGGCTGAATATTCAACTTCAGGACCCCATTCCTGCTTTCTCGCCATACCCCTTGATCCCCCTAGTAGTAAGGACCTCATCTTACTCCTTTTTGAATATATTTAGTGAATTGGCCTCAACAACTTTCTGTGGTAGAGAATTCCAAATGTTCACCACTCTCTGGGTGAAGACGTTCCTCTGCATCTCGGTCCTAAATGGCTTACCCATTATCCTTAGACTGTGACCTTTGGTTCTGGACTTCCCCAACATTGGGAACATTCTTCCTGCATCTAACCTGTCTAACCCCGTCAGAATTTTAAATGTTTCTATGAGGTCCCCTCTCATTCTTCTGAACTCCAGTGAATACAAGCCCAGTTGATCCAGTCTTTCTTGATAGGACAGTCCCGCCATCCCGGGAATCAGTCTGGTGAACCTTCGCTGCACTCCCTCAATAGCAAGAATGTCCTTCCTCAGGTTAGGAGACCAAAACTGTACACAATACTCCAGGTGTGGCCTCACCAATGCCCTGTACAACTGTAGCAACACCTCCCTGCCCCTGTATTCAAATCCCCTTGCTATGAAGGCCAAGATGCCATTTGCTTTCTTAACCGCCTGCTGCACCTGCATGCCAACCTTCAATGACTGATGTACCATGACACCCTGGTCTCTTTGCACCTGCCCTTTTCCTAATCTGTCACCATTCAGATAATAGTCTGTCTCTCTGTTTTTACCACCAAAGTGGATAACCTCACATTTATCCACATTATACTTCATCTGCCATGCATTTGCCCACTCACCTAACCTATCCAAGTCGCTCTGCAGCCTCACAGCATCCTCCTCGCAGCTCACACTGCCAAACAACTTAGTGTTATCCGCAAATTTGGAGATACTACATTTAATCCCCTCATCTAAATCATTAATGTACAGTGTAAACAGCTGGGGCCCCAGCAAAGAACCTTGCGGTACCCCACTAGTCACTGCCTGCCATTCTGAAAAGTACCCATTTACTCCTACTCTTTGCTTCCTGTCTGACAACCAGTTCTCAATCCATGTCAGTACATTACCCCCAATCCCATGTGCTCTAACTTTGCACATCAATCTCTTGTGTGGGACCTTGTCGAACGCCTTCTGAAAGTCCAAATATACCACATCAACTGGTTTTCCCTTATCCACTCTACTGGAAACATCCTCAAAAAATGTCAGAAGATTTGTCAAGCATGATTTCCCTTTCACAAATCCATGCTGACTTGGACCGATCATGTCACCTCTTTCCAAATGCACTGCTATGACATCCTTAATAATTGATTCCATCATTTTACCCACTTTCGATATCAGGCTGACCGGTCTATAATTCCCTGTTTTCTCTCTCCCTCCTTTTTTTAAAAGTGGGGTTACTTTGGCTACCCTCCACTCCATAGGAACTGATCCAGAGTAAATGGAATGTTGGTAAATGACTGTCAACGCATCCACTATTTCCAAGGCCACCTCCTTAAGTACTCTGGGATGCAGTCCATCAGGCCCTGGGGAATGTAAAGATTGCAGTTGCGACTGTGTTTGCTGACAGACATTTCGATGTATCACATGGTCGAGACCGTGGCTGTGACTGTATCAAAACCTAATGTGCAGCGTCAGGAAAACATTGTGCCAATTTGGAACAGTAATAGGAGGGCAGACCTTCCAATGATGAAGTTTCTTCTTGAGAACTTAACTTTGGTATTTTTTGCCCAGGAGCGCACACTTTAATAGGTTTAAAGTCCATGTTAAGAAAATACACAAAGGAATTTATTACACATTTGTTCGTGTTCCTTTGTGAACTTTACTGACCTGACGATTTGCCAGATCATTTTGCATTATCCTTTGATTTCCACAGGGTAAAAATGGAGAAGGAAGTGGCCTCGTGTCAGACCGAGAGATTAAATCTTGAGTAGAGTGGGCCTATATTCTCTGGAGTTTAGAGGAATTAGGTGATCCCATTGAAACGGGGACAATTTTAACAGGGCTTGGCAGCGTCGATGATAAGAGGATGATTACCCGCGCTGGAAATTCTAGGACTAGGGGTGATAGACCCAGCATAACTGGTCGGCCATTTAGGACTGAGATGAGGAGGGATTACTTACTCAGAGGATGGTGAATATTTGAAATTTTTATCTTCCCGGGGGCTGCGGAGGCTCAGTCGTTGTATATTCGAGACAGAGGTCAATAGATTTATGGGCTCAAAACGAATATGGGAATGGGAAGTGGAGATGATGTACTAGTTCAGCCATGACCTTATTGACCAGCAAATGAGGCTGGAAGGGCCACATGACCTACACCTGCACATATTTCTTACGTTCTTATGTTCTTAAGGGGAAAATAGTCACGGACGAAGGGGACAGTCTTGAAGGGAGCGGTAGTGCAAAGCTGGCAATAGCGAATCGGCTGCACATTTTACAAGGCCGACAAAGACCAATGTCATGACAGAATGTCAGGCCGAAGAAAAGAAAGACACCAAGATATAATCCGAGTAGTAATTGAAGCCGACTCTTAAAGCTTTTCTAGTTTACTAAATTTACAATTCGATTGCAAAAATATTTTGCCGCATGCTTTAACTTCTCCCTAATTTTTTTCTGTGTCACTGTATAAATACACGTGTTGGTGCAGCAACTTCGGAGCTGGAGCATGTTTCTACTTTCCTGGCGAATGAAATTGGGTTCATTGAAATTGGAACCTGCGAAATAAGATCCGTTTGTAATTTTCACATACAAGAAATCTACAACATACGTCATCCATAACAGGATTAAACTGCCCGAGACGGTGAAGAGTAAAATGATGGACTTTCTCCGGCTTTCCATCTCTGGGTCACTCTCGTTCTTTCCATTGATGTGGGTCCGGAGCCTCCTGCGGGCTCTGTTGGCTGCTACAATGTGTCTGACGGTCAGAGCATTCAGCAGCAAGATCAGGAAGAATGGGAGGCCTGTATTGAAAAGACGAGCAAACCAATCATACGCTATCCACACGAGTGAAGTGTAGAAGGTTGATTTAATATTTCAAAACTACGGGACCTTGTTGATTATATAGAGCGGTTCGTATATAAAGTACCAAGGAACGCTTTTTAAACAGCTCATTAAACAGACCGTTCCTATAACCACAGCCGCTGTTTTCTCGGTGCAATAATTTGTTTTCAGCTTCTGGCAACAAATGGCTACAAATCGATCAAAGGTGAAAGCGACCGTTAACCAGACCGAACTCTCCGTGGCTGCATAAATTACCACAGGACTAAGAGTACACGCCGGGGTCAGGGACAAAAAACTACCTGGAAAATAAATGCCACAAATCCGATTGAATATCACAGCTGTGATAATGACCAGAAGATCCGTCACCGCTATGGACACAAGGTACCGAGTGGTACATCTGGAGAGACCGCACCTTCCTTGGGACAGGATCACAATTGCCACTAAATTAACTGAGACTAAGAAGAAAGTTAACATTGGGAAGCTACCAGTCAAAGTCTCAGCAAACACATAAGTGTGACAGTTATTCTGTGACATTTTGAGACTTCATCCAACCACAGCAGAACACCGTTTACAAAAGATACCCCAAAAAATATTAGTGCGTTTCCAGTGTCACCTGTATCTCGACATTTTTCCCGATAATTAGTTGTCAACTGTAGGATACAGTATAATGTAACAGGAAAGTAACTTAAAATACAATCGTCAGTATTAATAAGTTGGTATTATGAGAATGTATTATTTGATAGAGCCGACCACGGTTTAGATGAGACCATTGGGATACTACAAGAGAATACTCAGTAAGCAGGAGGATTCATGTTAATGCAATTTAAGGAGCATCAAAGGGTATGTGTAAGATTTCTCGCTTGTTTGGAGCTAACACGCCTCCAAACTGTTCTCGATTCTGTTGACTTCTGATCTTTATAACCAAACAAACTCTATATATTCTACATACACACAACTATAACCCCAGCGAGACTGGAGTGTCTATGGTGCCACATTTCCATTTACAGGTGATGTGGCACATGACAACAGAAACACAACATGAGAATAATCTCAGAATTGATAGGTTCAGAGCGACTGATCTCACATCTAGGTATATAAATCGGCGAAAGCTCACGGAGCGAAATTGCCCTGCACCCTGATTGGGGTGGTAACCAGCTGGGGTTGGGACATCCTGCGCCCAGTGTGGAAGTCCCGCCCCGGTTGCAGAATTTGGCTTATTGCCGCTCAAATGAAGTGGAGTGCAAACTCGCGCGTTCCACTTACTTTAGTGGCGGTACCAGCTGCGCTAACAGGGTGAGTAGTGCAGTGCTACACAGATGCTCCACATAACGCTGATGCGGTTTAATGCCCCTACCCTTCGCCTAAAGGGGAGGGCCTCTGTGCACTTTGCAAACCTCTGGTGGTCTCCACTAAACCACCAGGACTGCGTGGTACCGGTCCTGCAGCCTGGCATCCAAAAGAGAATAACGGGCTCCACGATTGTGGCTCGGACCATAAGAACATAAGAACATAAAAAATAGGAACAGAAGTAGGTTATACGGCCCCTCGAGCCTGCATTGTCATTCAATAAGTTCATGGCTCATCTGATGATGGACTCAACTCCACATCCCCACCCGCTCCCCATAACCCCTTATCCCCTTATCGTTTAAGAAACTGTCTATTTCTGACTTAAAATTATTCAGTATCCCAGCTTCCACAGCTCCCTGAGGCAGCGAAGTCCATAGATTTACAACCCTCTGAGAGAATAAATTCCTCCTCATCTTTGTTTTAAATGGGCGGCCCCTTATTCTAAGATCATACCCCCTAGTTCTAGTCTCCCCCATCAGTGGAAACAGTCTCTATCCATGCATTTTGTCAAACACGATCATAATCTTATACGTTTCGATAAGATCACCTCTCCTTCTTTTGAACTCCATAGAATATAGGGCCAACCTTCTCAGCCTTTCCTCATAAATCAACTGCAGAATTCTCGGAAGCAACCTAGTGAAGCTTCTCTGAACTGCCTGCAAAGCAATGATACCCTTGCTTATATATGGAAACCAAATCTGCACACAGTGTTCCAGGGGAGGCCTCACCAAAACTTTTTATAGCTGTAGCAAGCCTTCCCTGTCTTTATACTCCATCCCCTTTGCAATAAAGCCCAAGATACCATTGGCCTTACTGATCACTTGCTGTACCTGCGTACTATCCTTTTGTATTTCATGTTCAATTACGCCCAGGTCCCGCTGTACTGCGGCACTTTGCAATCTTTTGCCATTCAAATAATGACTTGCTCTTTGATTTTTTTATGCCAAACTGTCTCACACTTTCGGACATTTTACTCCATCTGCCAAAATTTTTGCCCACTCACTTAGCATTTCAATGTTCTTTTGCAGATTTTTTGTATCCCACTCACACATTTGTTTTCCTCTCATCTTTTTATCGTCAGCAAACGTGGCTACGTAACACTCAGTCCTTTCTTCCAAGTCATTAATATAGATTGTAAATAGTTGGGGTCCCAGCCTGATCCCTGCGGCACCCCACTAGTTACTGGTTGCCAACCAGAGAATGAACCATTCATCCCGACACTCTGTTCTCTGCTGGTTAGCCAATCCTCTTTACATGTCACAATCCAAGTGAACTTTATTTTGTGCAGTACCCTTTGACCATGCCAGAGGGGGACATGTAGTGCTAACCCGAGAGTTGTCAAAACGAGGAAGATGATGTCGCCGGGCTCTGGCGACATTACCTTTAACTTCTGGCTGCAGCGCGCGCCAGCCTTGCGGGAAGCGTTCTCCAAATTCCCGTGCAATTTACCAGGAGCCAGGAGTGTCCCCCACCCCTTGCGAAAATTGTCTTTTGCCCCGTTGGCACCCCTGGAGGCACTAACGGGCCTCTAAAAATGGGCAATTTGGCCCCATCAGTTATCCTTTTGCACTCCGTGCTGAGAATTATCCTGGGTTGATCCATAGTTCTTATAAACCGGTGGGTATCCTACTAGTAAGTGTAGAAGTATGACATACTTGCATGTTCTGTCAATATTAATAAAGTAAAAAAGTTCGAGAATATGTGTGGTTATAGATTTTCGATATATATATGCAGATAGAGAAATGGGAGGGGGAATGTGTGCGCGAATGCTCTGTTCAAGAGATGATGGATCCTTATACTTTATCAAGAGTGTAGCATCGGCTGTGTTTCATTTCGATTTACTTCAATGTTTAACACAAACAGCGATCATTATAATGGGCAAAGTCGATGAAAATAGATTGGTGTGCAAAGGGGCTCGGATTGCCTGCGACACATTTTTTGCCTGGCAGCAAAAGTAGGAATTCACCCCAGTCCTACAATACTGATTCAGTATTATTATTCCTAGTTAAATAGAAACCGTTACTGAATTTGAGGAAAATAGTTGGTTGAAGATTTGGCGATTTTTTATAGTGTAAAGTGAGCAGCTGTGTAACATCAAACTAAAGCGCTATAACGCCCTTTATGCCGGAATTGTGTAAGTAAATAGTTAGCAGTTTCGATTAATGTAATGAAATAAATTCGCACAAACATTTGCCAACATGTAAAAATGGAAAGTCACTTTCCTTTAGTCACCAAGAGCAAGCAAAAATATGTTTAGCATATTATTATTCAAGATTGCAATCGATAGATTTTTGCATATTGGAGGTATCAAGGGATATGGTGATAGTACAGGAAGGTCGAGTTGAATTCGAAGATCAGTGCTGTCCCTGTGATTTTGAAGCAACGGCCTCATTTACGCCAGGCCGGCAATTCGGGTCACCAAACGGGTGTCCCGATGCTGCTCCTGGGTTGAGATCTCCCAATATCCGGACGCTACATGCCACGTGAATTTCCTGTTCATCACTCTTTCTATCTCAATTTTTTCTCAGAGTTTTGTGTCACACTCAATTAGATGCGAACATATTTAAATGGAAATTTCATGCAGCTTATTGTTTTATATCAAATGTTCATCTATCACTAAAATATTATAGCTTCTCTTTGCAACTAAATATAATATTTACAAGACAAAAACATCAAACTTATTTATAGTTTATTTAATTACGCGTGGCTACTAATGTACATTTTTTAAATAAATCTTAGCCAAAACTTGTTTTGTTCTACTGGCCTACGACTAGGCCCTGTGCCCAACTCTCACCCTAATGACCGTTTCAAGACCTGTTCCAGCTTCCCCGATGAATGTCGACCCCTCCGACTCCCTCAACGTTCATTATGTCTTAAACACTGGTCCTATGATCCATGTTAAATTCTAATTCTGTCTACTCAGCCTTAACGATTTTCCTGTCAAACCCATCACTCCTCGGTTATCTAGCCCGGTTTTATGCTGAACGCGCAAGCAGCATGTCTTCCATGCCATCTTCCTTGCTCATCCACTTCTGGCCATCAGGAGTGTCTCAGAATCGAGCATCGCGAAATTACCCATTAACACTAAGCAGCCATACCTGAACAACGTTCTATCCAGTAAATAAACTATTCACCTTATTTGATAGTGATACTGACTCTCTCAATTAATAATTATTGTATAAATTAAACATAATCGCTTAAGTTAACTTATTCGATAAATGTAATCATTGATTGAATAATTGATTTAACAGCCTCACTTTTTAAAAATTCTATCCGATACATGTGATCGTTCTCGTCTGATATCTACATTGGTTTACAAAATGTAGTCTGTATTCAGTTTATATTCAGTCTTTCATTATCAGCAACGCAATTATTTCTGCTAGGAAACCCACTAGAAGCCGCCGAAAGATCCGATTTAAAGGCCAACATTAGCGCATTATGAGAAATAACAATAAAAAGTGGGTAACAAAAATGAACCAAAACCCTCTGAAATGAAACTGCAAATGTTGCAGCTCTGAAAATAAACCACTGAGATGGAAATGCACAACAACTCAATCAGCATCTATAAAGAACACAGAAAGAACCTGGCTTCGGTTACAGGCCCTTCACCAGAAATGATAAATTCCTCACCAATGACCTACACATCAACCCTTCCATGTCGAATGTTCCTTACAACCGGGGACCCATCTGTTACTCATGTGCAACTTTTCAATGTTGTCTTTTCATGCACACTGTACGACAACGAAAATATTGAAGATTGCAATCC
This sequence comes from Pristiophorus japonicus, assembly GCF_044704955.1. Classification (NCBI taxonomy): domain Eukaryota; kingdom Metazoa; phylum Chordata; class Chondrichthyes; family Pristiophoridae; genus Pristiophorus; species Pristiophorus japonicus. The sequence continues at coordinate 14,913 of NW_027254382.1, read as the reverse complement.
CCAATAATAGAAGCAACTAATTAAATGGGGATAAACCCCTAGATTTTATCTCTAGTGGAATAGAAAATAAAAGCCAAGAGATAATAATGAAACTATATAATACAAGAAATTGCATTTATATTGCGAATTTAACGTAGTAAAGCGTCCCAAGACGCTTCACAGGAGTATCATACTGAGCCAAATATACGGAACGATAACCAAATGCTTGATCAGAGAGATAGGTTTAAGGAGCGTCTTTCATGACGAGAGAGAGATAGCACGGTTCGAGAGAGAATTCCAAAGCTTAACGACTAGGGAGCTGAAGGCATGGCCACCAATGGTGGAATGAAGAACATTGGGGATGGGGGATAGGCCATAATTGAAGGAATGCATTCATGATCAAAGATGGTAGGGCTGAAGGAGGTTACAAAGTCTGGAGGTGTGGTGCAATGGAAGGATTTGGCCAACGGTGAGAACGTTCAAATCAAAGCGTTGTTCGACCAGGAACTCGTGTAGGTCAGCAAGCACAGGGCATGATGGATGAAACGGATGGTTGGAGTTAGTATACGGAAAGCATGGTTAACGAGATTTAGTTAAGAATACGGTATAAAGTATTGCAGTGTTGGAAGGATAGTGAGGCAATAGAGAGAGAAAATCACGCGATGCTGATTGGCATGATGGTATACAAATATCAATAAATCTTCCAAAATTGTTTTTTTATTGATTAGAACCCTAATTATGGGATGATGTGATAGAAATGTTTCAAATTATGAAAAGATAGGACAAGGGAGCGAGAAACAGACTGCTTGCATTGATTGAGATATGTAGAACGTGGAACACAAAAGGTCGATCCCAACTGAGCAGTTTGGTGTTGGAGCTGGAAATGAAAATCGACCAGCTTCCATAAGGACAAGTGATCAGCGATGCCAGTTTTAGGTAATAGCTGCAAATTGCAATCCTACCTCAATATTGAAAGTCAGGGCCGAAGAATTAATCTCAGGTGTTAGACACTGAATGTCAGGCACTGCGTATACCGGGCGATATATACACCTGGATATTGTAAATTGCCTCCGTCCTTAGCAACACGGGAATATAAAAATCAGAAGGAACACTGGGGTGAAATTAGTGACGGGCTGTAGCGAATAGGCCACCTGTTATATGCTCAATCGTAATTTCTTCTCCTTCGATGTCAATGGGCAGATAACCGGGATAATTGTAAAACTGTTTACTGATTACCTCTACCATGAAAGACCAATTTCACCCATAATCATTTCAAGCAGGCACATCTTCACTTCAAGAGGTAGTGTAAAGCGGCTGATAATGAACCTGCAGCTCGTTTTATGGCCGCATTTTCGCCTACCTCAGTGGCTCCGTGCAGGTTCCGATCTCGCTGCTGGCTCCAGCCAGTTATGTAGATAAGATTATCCATTGATTAAGCTTGTTAAGCCCGCCCAGAGCATTGCTCGGGCGGTTTGAAGGAAGGGGGCCTGATGACGTCATTTGGAGACGCGTCATCAGACGGTTTCCTGAAAGGGTCCTTTTCGAAATTGAATTTAATAGTTGTGCTCTGAGTGTTCCACAGCACTGAATTGCTACAAACAGTGACACGCACTGCAGAAAGATGCACGGCTTCACCCAGGCTCTCCTATGCAGCACAGAGAGACGTTTTCGTTACTTACTATGGGCAGGGGCGACCTCCCCAGGAAACCAAATCAGCACGGTTGCACATTGCAGTGGAATCAAAGGCAGTGATATCGTCAGCAGGACCAGACTGCAGTGGTGCAAATCTTTCCATGATCTAAGTGGATCACACCCTTTATTGCAAAGCCATTCTCAACCTTATCCTGCTGTGCCACTCACCACAGCCCCATCACTTCCTGCACATTCTTACGCACATCAACTTTCCTTGCACATCCACCTATCCCTCTCTATCTACATTATAACTTCTCCATCTCGCTAGCCACGCCCCATAGTCACCCTCATCCTGTTGCAATTATACCAACTAACAACACACAAGGGTAGGCATGTGTAGTTTAGCCAATGATCATACAAGGTTTCTGTTAATGTGCTGTCAAACATTGACACCTTTAATTTCATCACTTTGTGTTCTTGGACAGATTTATGCGCACCTTCAGATGTGATGCTATGAGCTGTGTGAATGTTGAAACATAACGATACCCCCCGCAATGGCAACGAGTGTGGAAGCTGTGGCTTGGGCACTGTAACGACGCTGTATGATGTTCTTTTGGAGTGGTGTCAAAATGGCGCATTATGTGACAGGCAGGCTGTACAGCGTCTGCTGAAGTAAATCATGGTCAGGCCATCCCTCCCGTCCTGGTCAGCAATATGGCCGAGTTCTGATGCCCTCTCTCCTGTGCAGCATCAGTTGATTGCGGAGAAGGATGTTGTTGTTGGTGCTGCTTGTGTTAATTGTGATTATGGTGCTGGCGCTAATCGTGATGGGATTCAGAGGAGCAAGGTGAGAAAGCTTAAATTGCCAAAGGCTAATGTAATAGATGGCAAGTGACCTTGAGAGGACAGAAGTGATCTATCAATGGTGAGAGATTGTTCCGAAAGTGAAACTTCCAATGAGAGATTGTTCCTAGGACGTGCAACGTCCACAAAGTTCAATGTGCCTCCCAAACCCAGTAAGCAAGACGTTTTAATCTTGAAATACAAACAGCTGTGAGATGGGAGTATTACAACATATTTGTAGCTAACAGGTAAAGAAATGAATTCATGGTAACAGATCGCCCGATGTCCTGCTTCCCGAGCCGTGTGAATCTCATTGAAAACCTGGCAAAATGGGAAGTTCAGCTCAACATTATTTTTAATAAACTCTTAACAAGGTCACAATGACTTAAATTGCCTCGCCTGCTGCAGCGTGGCGGGTCTGCTGAGAGTTTACAGACCGGACATCTGGGAAAGTAGCATGGTGCTCGGTCCCAACCCACTGTCAATGTTTTTATTTTGATAGCTGACTCTCCACCGATCCCGCCCTCTGAGCGCTGGCAAAACTCCAGCATCCCAATTTGTATTTCTATTGAAGTCACACAATACAAGGTGTACTAATACAACATAATGTGTCGGTAGACAATATAAGGTGTACTCACACAATATAAGCACTACTCACACAATACAAGGTGAAATCACACAATACAATGTATCCTCACAAAATACATGGTGTACTCACACAACACAAGATGCATAAACTGACAATGCAAGTTGCAGTCACACATTACAATGGATTCTCACACAATGCATGATGTACTCACACCATAGAAGCTGTACTCACACAATAGATAATATATTCACACAATACAAGATGTACTCGCACAATAGAAGATGTGCTAACACAATACAATGTCTACTTATACAATACAATGTGAACTCACCTGCTTTAAAGTGTACTGCCACAATACAATATATATTCACACAATACAAGATGTACTCACACAATACAAGGTGTACTCACACAATACAAGATGTACTCTCACAATACAAGATGTACTCGTTCAATAAAATGTGTACTCACACAATACAATGTGTACTCAAATATTCCAATTTATTCTCACACAATAAAACGTGAACTGGCAGATTACGGGATGTACTCACACAATACAAAGTGTATTCACATAATGCAAAGTGTAATCACACAATACAAGCTGTACACTAACAATACAAGGGTAATCACATTACAAGTTGTAATCACACAATACAAGGTGTAATCACACAATACAAGGTCTATTCACAATACAAGATGTAATCACACAATTCAAGGTGTATTCACAATACAAGGTGTAATCACACAATACAAGGTGTAATCACACAATACAAGATGTATTCACACGATACAAGGTTTACTCACATGATACAAGGCATACGCACAAAATGCGAGGTGTACTCACAAAGTGCAAAGTGCTCACAAAATACAAAATGTACTCACGAAATACAAGATTTACTCACACAGTACAACGTGTACGTGCACAATACAAGATGTACTCATGCAACTCTGATTGTCCTCGCAAAATACAAGGTTTGCACACACAATACAATGTGTAGAAACATAGAAACCAGAGAAAATAGGTGCAGGAGCAGCCCATTCGGAACTTCGAGACTGCACCACCATTCAATATGATCAGGGCTGATAATGCAATTTCAGTACCCCATTACTGCCTTCTCTCCATACCCCCTGATCCCTTTAGCCGTAATGGCCAAATCTAACTCCCTTTTGAATATATCCAACGAACTGGTCTCAAAAGCTTTCTGTGGTAGAGAATTCCATAGGTTCACGATATTCTGGGTGAAAAAGCTTCTCCTCATCACGGTCCTATATGGCTTACCCCTTTTCATTAGACTGTGACACCTGGTTCTGGACTTCCCCAACATCGGGAACAAAGTTCGTGCATCCGACCTGACCAATCTCGTCAGAATTTTATATACTTCGATGACATTCCCTCTCATTCTCCTAAATTCCAGTGAATATAAGCCAATTGATCCAACCTTTCTTCATATGTCAGTCCTGCCATCCCGGGAATCAGTCCGGTTAACCTTCGCTTCACACCCTCAAAAGCAAGAAAGTCCTTCCTCAGATTAGGAGATAAAACTGCACACAATACTCAGGGTGTGGTCTCACCAAGGCCCTGTACAACTGCAGCAGGACCATCCTGCTCCCATACTCAAATCCTCATGATATGAAGGCCAACATGCCATTTGTTTTCTTTACTGTCTGCTGTACATGCCTGCCTATTTTAATGACTGATGTACCATGATGCCCAGGTTTCGTTGCACCTCCCCTTTTACTAATATTTCACGATTCAGATAATAATTTGCCTTCCTATGTTTGCCACCAAAGTGGATAAGCTCACACTTCTCCATATTTTACTCAATCTGCCATGCATTTTTCCACTCACTTATCCGGCGAATTCAACCTGCAGCCTCTTAGTATCCTCCTCACAGCTCACACTGCCACCCAGCTTAGTGTTATCTGCAAAGTTGGAGATATTACCTTCAATTCCTTCGTCTAAATCATTAATATATATTGTAAATAGTTGGGGTCCCAGCACTGAAACTTGCGGTATCCCACTACCCCTCAAAATTAAAACCTTTGTCTTTCTCTACTGAATTCTAAACTTCTTCCAGTCCTCAGGTTTGCTACTTTTTCTGGCCAATTTATGTGCCTCTTCCTTGGATTTAACAATATCCACAATTCCCCGTGTTAACCACGGCTGAGCCTCCATCCCCGTTTTATTTTAATGCCAGACAGGGATGTACAATTGTTGTAGTTCATCCATGTGATCTTTAAATGTCTGCCATTGCCTATCTACCATCAACCCTTTAAGTATCATTCGCCACTCTATCCTAGCCAATTCATGTCTCATACCATCGAACTTACCTTTCTTTAAGTTCAGGACCCTAGACTCTGGATTAACTGTGACATTATCCTTCTTAATGAAGAATTATACCATATTAAGGTCACTCTTCCCCTCGCATGACAAGATTGCTAATTAATCCTTCCTCATTACACAAGACCCAGTCTAAGATGGACTGCTCTTTAGTTGATTCATCGACATATTGGTATAGAAAACCATCCCAAATACACTCCAGGAAATCCTCCTCCACAGTACTGCTACCAGTTTGGTTACCCAGTCCATATGTAGATTTAAGTCATCAATGATAACTGCTGTACCTGTATTGCACGCATCCCTAATTTCCTGTTTCTTGCCATCCTCACGCTCACTACTACTGTTTGGTGGTCTGTACATAATTCCCGAAAACATTTTCTGACCTTTGGTGTTTCGCAGCTCTATCCATATAGATTCCACATCAGTCAAGGTAATGTCCTGCCTTACTATTGTGTTAATCTCCTCTTTAATCAGTAACGCTACCCCACCTGCTTTTCCTTTCTGTCTATCCTTCCTGAATATTGAATACCAATGGATGTTGTGTTCCCAGCCCTGGTTACCCTGGAGCCATGTCTCCGAAATTCCCAATTACATATATCCGTTAAAAGCTATCTGCGCTGTTAATTCATCCACCTTATTATGAATGCTCCTCGCATTGAGACTCAAAGCCTTCAGGCTTGTTTTTTTTAAACTCTTTGTCCTTTTAGAATTATATTTTAATATGTCGCTTTTTGATTTTTCTGCCCTCCACTCTTACTTTTCTCCTTCCTATCTTTTGCTTCTGCCGCCTTTTTACTTCCCTCTGCCTCCCTACATAGATCCCCATCCCCCTGCCATATTCGGTTAAACACTCGCCAACAGCACTAGCAAACACACCACCGACGACCTAGGTCGCGGTCCTGCCGAGGTGCAGACCATCCGGTTTGTACTGGTCCCACCTCCCACAGAACCAGTTCCAATGTCCCAGGAATTTGAATACCTCCCCCTTGCCCCAGTCCTCAAGCCACGTATTCATTTGAACTATCCTGCTGTTCCAACTCTGAATAGCACGTGGCACTGATTGCAATCCTGAGATTCTACCTTTGAGGCCCGACTTTTAAATTTAACTCCTAGCTCCCTAAAATCAGCTTGTAGAATGTCATCCAGTTTTTTACCTGTATTGTTGGTACCTATATGCACCACGATAGTTGGCTGTTCATCCTCCCCCTCCACAATGCCCTGCACCCGCTCCAAGACACCCTTGACCCTTGCACCAGGGAGGCAACATACCACTCTGGAGTCTCGTTTGCGGCCGCAGAAATGCCTATCTCTTCCACTTATAATAGAATCTCCTCTCACTATATACCTTCCACTCTTTTTCCAGTTCACCTGCGCAGCACAGTTACCCCTGCTGCCATGAACTTGGCTGCTGCTCCCTTTCCCTGATGAGCCACCATCCTCAACAGTATCCAAAACTGTATATCTGCCCTACCTTCCTTCCCCTGCTCTTCCTGATGGTCACCCATTCCCTATCTGTCTGTGTCATCTTTACCTGCTGTGTGACCAACTCACTAAACATGCTATCCAAGACATCCTCAGCATCGCGGATGCTCCAGAGTGAATCCATGCACAGCTCCAGTGCCTCAATGTGACCTGACAGGAGCTGTAGCTCGACACACTTCACGCACACATAGTAGCCAGTGTCCCTGACTTCCCACATACCATAGGAGGAGCAGGACACGGCTCTGGGCTCTCCTGCCATGACTTAACCTTTAGATTAACATAATTTGGCAACAATGCCAAAGGTTTCCTACTGATAAGAAAAGAAAAAGATAAAGAAAAAATGCTTACCAATCAACCAGCCAAAATCTTACCCGCTTGGCTGTGACATTACCCTTCGATTTCTTTTTACTTCTATTTTGCTTTTTGATTTTTGACGCTACACCAGCTGTTCCTGCGACTGCTATTCCTGACGATCTGCCGCAGAACTTTTATCCGCCTCGATCCTCCCACTCCCTCTAGCTCCTCCAACTGATGCTCCTCCCGATCAGAGAGCAAGGTTTACTCACATAATACATGTTGTACTTATACAATACAAGCTGAAATTACGCAATACAATCTATTCTCACACAATACAAGGTGTACATACACATTACAAGGTTTACGCACACAACCCCAAGGTGTACTCACATAATAAAAGGTGTACACATACAGTAAAAGGGGTGCTCATACAATACAAGGAGTACACATACAACAAAAGCTTTACTTTCACAATACAAGATGTACTTACACGATAAAACGTGTGCTCATACCATAAAAGTTATACTCACACGATATAAAATGTAAACTCACACCATAATATCAATACTCACACTATATAAGCTGTATTCATACAACAAAGTCAGTACGCACACAATACAAGGTGTGCTCACACAATAAAAGCTGTACTCATGCAACACAAGTTCTACTCACACAATATATCGTGACTTCACACAATACAAAGTGTACCCACACAAAACAACATATACGGACAAATATTAATCTGTACTCACACAACACATTGCATACTCACCCGCTACAAAGTATCATCATTGGCAGTGCGTCGAAACGAGGATGACTTGCTTCCACGCCAAAAAGAAGGATGAGTTCACAGATGTTTCAATGAAGAACCTAATATTCCAGGTTCCAAACTACATCCTGACGGGTGGAAGATGCTTGTGCATGGATTTTGTTAACGTGTGGTGGCCGTTACACACCAGCCGCCACACGGGCTTGACAGAGCTCGGTCTTATTCCAGTGGCAAGGGTTATCCTAGATGTGCTCTGTTGCACGGACCTAGTGTGCACACATATCACTGTATGGTCTGGCCCGCGCTGCCCAATGGCACCGAACCCACGCCTCTGTAAGCTACAAGGCTCCGGACTCAGAGCTGGAGAGTGGGATTAGGCTGGATAGCTCTCTATCAGTCTGCGCAAACACGATGGGCCTAAATGGCCTCCTTCCGTGCTGTAAATTTCTATGGTTATATAATGAGAAATAATTTACAGTTTCGGGGGTCGATAACCAGGTGTTTAAAGGCCATTCATTTCTCTCTTTCCATATCGCTGTTAGTTCAAGGAACACAGATTGATTTCCCCTCATTATGCATCTTTAGTTGTGAAACAAAAATCCTTCCTGTTAATAGAGAACCACATTCTGCCCTGGGGGAGACGGCGGGTAGCTTCAGCCTTTAAAATTCTCCTCCTCTTGTTCAAATCCCGCCAACACCTCGCCACTCCCTATCTCTGTAACCTCCTCCAGCCCACCAACCCTCTTAATGAAGGAAAACATTTTCAGTGTCAGACGGCTCGGTAGCCAGAGGACACCGATTTAACATGATTGGCAAATGAACCAGATGCCACAAGAGCGAAAAACATTCAGTAGCGAAATGTTATGGCCTGGAACGCACTGCCTGTAAGGGTGGTGGAGGCAGATTCACTCTTTACGTGCAAAAGAGATAAATATTTGAGTTGCAAAGATTTGCAGGGTTATGAGGCAGAGCAGTGGAGTGGACTAATTATACAGCTTAGGATAAGCAAGAGAGTAAAGAATGTTCCAGAGAAACTAGAACTGTCTGTAGAGAATTTATATCTTGGGCAGGCAGCACAGTCGGTTGGAATGCACATCCTGGGCAGGCAGCTCAGTCCCATGGAATGCACATCCTGGGCAGGCAGCTCAGTCCCAAGGAATGTACATCCTGGGCAGGGAAGCTCAATCCCACGGAATGCACATCCTGGGCAGGCAGCTCAGTCCCATGGAATGCACATCCTTGGCAGGCAGCTCAGTCCCATGGAATGTACATCCTGGTCAGGCAGCACAGTCCCATGGAATACACATACTGGGCCATGTGGGAACATCTGGATGACCACGTTGCGGGAAGTGTCGCCAGCTCCCTAATTGCCTGTTTGATGCCCTCCCCAACATCACTACTACTGTCTGGATGTCGGTACACAACTCCCACTAACGTGTATTGCCCTTTGGTGTTCTGCAGCTCTACCCATATAGATTCCTTATGTGCATTTTGAGCATCGGGTTTCGGAGCTTGAGCAGTTGCTAGCGTCAATGCAGTCTATCCGCGGGGCTGAGAGCTTCGAGAATAACGTATTTCAGGAGGTAGTCACCCAGCAGCTTAAAATTGTGCAGGCATAGAGGGAATGGAAGATCGTCACACAGACAAGGAGGAACTGGCATGTAGGACAGGAATCGCCTGACTCATTAACCGATTTTCAGTTCTGGTTAATGAGGAGCATGATGGTTGCTCTGGGGAGTGAAGCCAGTGCCAAGTCCATGGAACCATGGGTGGCTCAGCTGTACAGAAGGGAAGGAAGAAGAGTGGAAGAGCAATAGTGGTAGGTCATTTGATACATGGGGAATAGACAGACATAGAAACATAGAAAATAGGTGCAGGACTAGGCTATTTGGCCCTTCTAGCCTGCACCGCCATTCAATGAGTTCATGGCTGAACATGCAACTTCAGTACCCCATTCCTGCTTTCTCGCCATACCCCTTGATCCCCCTAGTAATAAGGACGTTTGGAGGCTGCAGACGTGACTGCAGAATAGTTATTGCCTCCCTGGTTACAGGGTCAAGGTTTGTCACTGAAAGGGTGCAGGACATTGTGAGGGAACGGGGGGAGGGGGGTGCATAGCAGAAGTCGTGGTCTAATTGTCAGCAATGACAAAGGTCGAAAGAGGGATGACGTCCTTCAGGCAGTTTTAAGGGAGCTGGAAAGGAGACTAAAAAACAGGATATCAAATGTAGTAATCTCCAGATTACTCCCAGTACCACGTGCTAGTGAGTACAGAAATAGGAGGATCGAGCAGGTGAATATGTGGCTTGAGACGATGCAGGAGGGAAGACTTTAAATTCCTGTGGTATTGCAACTGTTTCTGGGGGCGGTGAGACCTGGACAAGCCAGTCGGGATGCACCTGAACAAAGCTGGGACCTAGATCCTCTACAAGCTGGGGAGAGCCTCAGCTCGTTGGTGGGAAAATGTTTGGATAAAATGCTGAGGGATAGGATAAATCTTCATTTGGGAAGACACGGATTAATCAAGGACAGTCAGCATGGATTTGTTAAGGGAAAGCCAGGTCTGTCTATCGATTGACTCTCCTATATAGCCCCTCAAAAAATTTAATGAGGGCAGTGCATTTGAATATGTGTATATGAATTCTAGCAGCGATTTTGATAAAGTCCCACAAGGCAGACTGGTCACAAAAGTATAAGCAATTGGGTACAAAGCAAAGTGGCAAGTTGGATCCAAAATTGGCTCAGAGTCAGGAAGCAAAGGTTAATGGTTGATGGGTGTTTTTGAGACTGGAAGGCTGTCTCCAGTGGGGAATCCATAGAGCTCACTACTAGGTCCCTTTTTTATCAATAATTTGGACTTCAATCTATAGGGTATGATTAGGAAGTATGCAGATGACACACAAATTGGCCTTGTGTTTGATAATGAAGAAGAAAGTTATAGGCTGCAGGAAGATGTCAATGGACTGATCAGGTGGGCAGAATAGTAGCAAGTGGACTTCAATCCGCGGAAGTGTGAGGTCTTGCATTTGGGTGGGCTAACAAGGCAAGGGAATACACAATGAATCGTAGGATACTGAGAAGTGTAGATGAATAAAGAGACCTAGGAGTGCATATCCACAGACCCATGAAGGTTTCAGGACAGGTAGACATTATAAATACATTAAGAGGATAACTAGAGAAAGAATGGGGCCTATTAAAGACCACAAAGGAAATCTGTGTGTGGAAGCAGAAGATGTGAATATAATTCTTAATAAATACCCTGCATTTGTTTTCACAAAAGAGAGGGGCGATGCAGATTTTGCAATGAGGGATGAGTGTGAAATATTGGACGAGGTAAACATAGTTGGAGAAGAAGTATTAAGGGATTTAGCAGCTTTGAAAGTGGATAAATCCCCAGGCCCAGATGAAATGTATTTCAGGCTGTTAAGCGAAGCAAAAGAGGAAATAGCAGAGGCTCTGACCATCATTTTCCAATCCACACTGGCTACAGGTGTGGTGCCAGAGGACTGAAGGACCTCTGATGTTTAACCTTTGTTTAAAAATGGAGACAAGGATAGATCGATTTATTAAAGGCCAGTCAGCCTAACCTCAGTGGTGGGAATTTTTTTTGGAAAAATCCTGAATGACAGGATAAATCTTTATTTGGAAACACATTGATTAATCAGGAAGAGTCCGCACGGATTTGTTCAGGGAAGGTCATATCTGACTAACTTGATTGAATCTGTCCCCTCTTCCAGGTCATCTATGCATATTGTAAACAATTGTGGTCCCAGCACCGATCCCTGTGGCACACCACTAACCACCGGTTTCCAACCCGAAAAGGACCCATTTATCCCGACTCTCTGCTTTCTGTTAGCCAGCCAATTCTCAATCCATGCTAATACATTTCCTCTGACTCCGCGTACCTTTATCTTCTGCAGTAACCTTTTGTGTGGCACCTTATCGAATGCCTTTTGGAAATCTAAATACACCACATTCATCGGTATTCATCATGCTCATTATATCCTCAAAGAATTCCAGTAAATTAGTTAAACTTGATTTCCCCTTCATGAATCCATGTTGCGTCTGCTTTATTGCACTATTCCTATCTAGATGTCCCGCTATTCCTTCCTTCATGAGAGCTTCAAGTATTTTCCCCACTACAGATGTTAAACTAACCGGCCTATAGTTACTTGCCTTTTGTCTGCCCCCTTTGTTAAACAGAGGCGTTACATTAGCTGCTTTCCAATCCGCTGGACCTCCCCAGAGTCCAGAGAATTTTGGTAGATTATAACGAATGCATCTGCTATAACTTCTGCCATCTCTTTTAATACCCTGGGATGCATTTCATCAGGACCAGGGGACTTTTCTACCTTGAGTCCCATTAGCCTATCCAGCACTACCACCGTTGTGATAGTGATTATCTCAAGGTCCTCCCTTCTCACATTCCCGTGACCAGCAATTTCTGCAATGGTTTTTGTGTCTTCCATTGTGAAGACCGAAGCCAAATAATTGTTTAGGGTCTCAGCCATTTCCACATTTCCCAGTATTAAATCCCCCTTCTCATCTTCTGAGAGACCAACATTTACTTTAGTCACTCTTTTCCGTTTTATATATCGGTAAAAGCTTTTACTATCTGTTTTTATGTGTTGCGCAAATTTACTTTCGTAATCTATCTTTCCATTCTTTATTGTTCTCTTAATCATTCTTTGCTGTCGATTAAAATTTTCCCAATCTTCTAGTTTCCCACTAACATTGGCCACCTTATACGCATTGGTTTTTAATTTGATACTCTCCTTTATTTCCTTGGTTATCCACGGCTGGTTATCCCTTCTCTAACCGCCCTTCTTTTTCACTGGAATATATTTTTGTTGAGCACTATGAAATAGCTCCTTAAACGTCCTCCACTGTTCCTCAATTGTGCCACCGTTTAGTCTGCGTTTCCAGTCTACTTTAGACAACTCTGCCATCATCCCACTGTAGTCCCCTTTGTTTAAGCGACTGTAATATAAATAGAGACAGGGTCTCGTGTAATGTAAACAGAGACAGGGTCTAGTGCAATGTAAGTAGGGACAGGGTCTAGTGTAATCTCAGCAGAGACAGGGTCTAGTGCAGTAATATATTTTAAATCTCTGGCTTGTGGTTACTGTCCGTCCTACCAGTGGTAAAGTTTTCTAACTATTTACTTGATTAAAACTCCTCATAATTTTGATCGCCACTATTAAATCTGCCTTAACATTCTCGGATATAAGGAGCACCGTCCCAGTTTCCAGCTGTTCTACTGATGCACCTCATGAACATCCAGATGAGGATTCGCTAAGATTTGATCCCATTTTACAACAGTGCCAGAATATCATCCCAGGCAAGATAAGAGCATTATCCCCAGGAATTAAACCGATTGTGTAAGACTCGTCTCAGGCACTGAACTTTGGACACTCTGAACTAAATGACAACATCTAAAAAATTAAGCTGTGACGTGCTAAAGCCCCGGTACAATGGGATCACTCTCACCTCTGAGTGAGAAGGCTGTGGGTTCTCAACCCCTCTCTACAGACTGAGCACATAATCTCGGCTGGCACTCCCGGTACCAGTACCGAAGGAGAATGGGAGGGGGGGCTATATTGACGGTGGAGCAGTCTTTCGGATGAGACGTTACATCTGCTGAGTCTTCGCTTACAGTTGGATGTAAGAGATTGAATGGCACAATTTTAAATAGCAGGGGAGTTCACCCCGAAGTCCATTACACATACTTATCCATTAACCAGCATCGCTAAAGAACAGATTCTGTGGTTATTATCACATTATGTTTGTGGGAGCTTTCTGTGTGCAATTTGACTCCACGTTTCCTGCATTACAAAAGTGACTACACTTCAAACGTACTTCATTATAAAGCACTTTTGGACATTCTGACGACGTGAAAGTCGTGAAAGTTATTTCTAAACGTCAACATTTAAAATACACGTTGCAATGGGTGACTCCTCTGTTCGCTGTTTTAACTTGTTTATTTTAAGTGGCTGGAATCTTACGCTAAATGGACATCCAGTGAATTACTGATCTGTTCAGCGAGATTCCATTGACATTGGTAGCAGAATTTTCAGAATTGAATTATTAATTTTAATATGTTCCCTTTGATATAAATCACATCTCTTCTAATTGAACAAACCAAAAACCGATGTCACAGCTGGAGATATTTCCATTTCTTTGTACCAACTACCAATATTCATAAAATAAACCCGTGCTGTGAGTTAAAACTAATCAGTAAATGACTTTGTGGATCTGATTTTGCTGCCATGAACACTTCATGGAAACCTGTGAGGTGTTTATTTAAATAAACGCAGAAATAGAAGTCCCAGATTAGAATAGTGAACGACAGAATAGAAATAAACAGAGAAAGAAACGCTAATGTCTCAACGGATTCCAGCAACAATTGATGTTTGGGATATTTATTTTCAGTTATTGGTGAACAAATCAACGATGTTATCCGCGGCCAGAATAGGGAAAGATTCTAGTCACCGTACATAGTCACAGCTCAAATGTATTCGTGGCAATTCTCTGTATCCCCTCCCTCTCTGCCTCTCTCTACTATCCCCACCTTTTGCCTTGCCTCTAAAGAATGCGTCATTATTTTTACTTCACAATAAGAAGCCAATGTCAAACAAAAATATTCTCTAAGGTCTATTTCCAGGCCTCAAACCAAATTGGTGGGTGTGCGGAGAGGCAGCTTTATAATAAAATATATCATGTGAACTCAATGATCTTGGGTGTTTGATGTGACTCTGTAGCGGGAACTTTACTCTGCATCTAACTACGTGCTGTACCTGCCCTGCGAGTGTTTAATGGGACGGTTTCGAGGGAGCTTTTCTCTGCATAGACCAGTGATGTACCTGCTCTGGAAGAGTTTGATGGGACGGTGTAGAGGGGGCTTTACTCTATAGCTTACCCGTGCTGTACCTGCCCTGGGAGCGTTTGATGTGACGGTATAGAGGGAGCTTTATTGTTTTT